>NW_009697105.1:0-2461 GCF_000703405.1 Apaloderma vittatum
AGAAAAGAGACGGGAAGCCGGGACGGTGGGGAGGGTTCTTGGAGGAACTGGGCGTTGCAAATAAATGAGTAACAGATAAAGGCTTAAAATCGGGGTTTTCTAGGTGTTCTGTATTCATCACAACTGGAGGAGGATGTGCAGGTCTCACATACACTTATTTCTTGCAAGAAATATTTCAGTGTTTGTTTAGGTTTCTTCTAGGTTCTAAAAAAGTGTCGGCCGTGAAGGAGTGACTGTGTTGCTGCTGAAGGCTGAAGGCACTCCGTGCAGTTTAAAAGGGTGCTGGAGAGGCAGGGGAGCAATGGCCAGCAGCGGGCTCAGGATGCGTATGTACGGTAGAAGGCAGATAACCAAGAAGAGTTGCGAACGCAGGCATTTTAAAAACAAGCGTAAAGAAAGTACTGGTGCCATGCCAGAGTGTGTTTCCAGAGCTTGGCCTTCCAGCGCAATGCATGGGTTAAATGAGCCAAAATAATATAACTCTTCCCCTTCGACTGTGTCATTATTCCAAGTGGCTTTTTGTCACTTTTCTTTGCCATTTCAGATCTTTATCCTGACTTAATTTATCTTCAGCATACAAACCATTAGAGCAGTTGCCTGACAATCACAGTGTAGCTGAGGGCAAGATCCATCATCCATCAGACATTTACACACATGGCTATCACAACAAATCTGAGCTCTGAGTTAGGTGAGTGAGGAAAAACTAAGCAGCTCAGAAAGCGCTCATGAGAGCAGTGATATTCAGCAGCCACACAGGCTGCTTAGTATGAACTTCTTCAAAGAAGGACACATCTAATGTTTTGGGGTTTTTTTTCATTATTTGTTTGCATTATTTTTTTCCCTTTCTTTGGAGTTGAAGCACATTGCTCTCTGTACAATAAGATATGGAAGTCAGACCAGGATTTGCAGCTTTAAACTCTTCAGAACTCATCGCTGTCATTTTTTATAAACAGCGTCTGTATGCATGGAATTATCACTTTACCAAGTATTGATAAAGATGAGTATCACTTATGACATCCTTCCCTTCTTACAAAAACAGCAACTTACTCATTAAAGCATTTATCATATATGTGGGACATCCGAGCTCCCTGTGTTCACTTAAGGTGGTTGTCCTCAGGACTTACATTCGAAAAAAAAATCCACTCCCTGTTCCATGGACTGGAGGAGTCAATTATTTGCAAAGTTGTATATAAGACAGGCCTCCTTCGTAGTCATTCGATTTATAAACTTGCAGAACGCTTTGGGAAATCTGTTGGCCCCTCAGCTCCTTATACCCATCCTCTCTACTAGCTTTCAGTTTATAAAGCAAAAACTCAGCACAGAAGACTGTTATAGCTACTCGTAGTATTGTCCTAGTTGACCTGCTGCCCTTAGCTTCTCTGTTGCCAGATTCACAGATGAATAAGTGGCTGAAGTACCACATTCTACAGTGCTGAGGTTACTGTATAGGGCAGAAGCTGCCAATTAGTGCCTGTGCTTTGTGGTACCAATTTAAACAAGAGCCTCCTTCTATTGAATCATGTAGGCTTTGAGGTCAATGAGATGGAAGAAGAATGAAAAACTATAACGAATGGAAAATGAAGAACCACAAAAGCTGGGATGCAGCAAGTCCTTTGGATTTTGCCAGAATAAGGGAATGCTCCCTACCGTAGAGGGTATCTTTTCATAAAGCCTAACTGCATAGATAATTTTGATCAAGAACATAAAATAATAGTGATTTAATGTATGGAGAATTCAGTAGTGAAAAGCACTGAACATATTATTTAATTATGAGCTTAAGTTTCACTTGAATGGAACTTGTCCATCAGATCTCCAAAACATAGTTTTGCTCATCTAAGCTCCAGGTATGCCAACCAGGTCTATTAATTACCCCAAAAGTATGAATTGCCCAATCTCTCTGTCAACTGGCTCTGCTTCATCTGGCATTTGAGCACAGGAGAAAAATTAAGTGGGTAAAGTCAGGTAAGAAGAATACAGTAAGACTGTACTTTTTATTACTGTAGGAAGTACTCCTTACCATTTGCCAGGTTATTTTCAAAAAAGAAAACATAATTTTCTGACAGAAAGAATACTTTAAACACACATCTGGAAGCTGGCTTCCTCCTTCACCATGGGTCTTTCTCACGTACCGTCTTAAACAAAGGTAAAGTGGAGACTTGTGAAATCTTCTGCTATGAACAGGATAAAATAGGGAGTTGACACCACCATATTCAAGAAATTGCTAATAATCGATAGTCTGGATGACCAAGTAGTGAGCTGGGTCGCTAACTGGATGAAGGGAAGAAGTTAAAGAGTTGTGGTCAATGGGACAGAGTCTAGCTGGAGGGCTGTGCCTAGTGGAGTCCCTCAGGGGTCACTGGGGCCAGTGCTGTTCAATATATTCATCAGTGACCTGGCGAGGGATTAGAGAGCGTTGCTGATGACATTAAACTGGGAGAAGGGGTTGATACACCAGAAGGCT
>NW_009697106.1:0-978 GCF_000703405.1 Apaloderma vittatum
TTTTCTAATAGCCATTTAAAACTGGAATAAAAAAAGGAAGGTTAAGCAAAAGAGTTGCACTTCAAATTTCCAGAAAGTATAACTTGTTATTATCTCTGCCCAGTTTTCAAAACTGGAAAAGCCATTGCCATGCCCTTCCTCAGGCCTCCCACGAGCTCTGTGACAAGGCTGGTTGAGAATGGCTGGGAAGGCGGTGGGTCAGTTCATCACTGCTCAAATCCCAATGCCCATATTCCTTTTCTGAGGGATGCTCCAGACCACTGAGGTCTATGAAAATGTCCCTCTCTGCAACCCAGGCTGGTTTTCTGCCCTCTCTCAAATTATTGGGAGATATTTTTGCAAAGAGCCCAACTATTTATAACGAACCCCGGCAACTGTTGGTTAGTTCTGAGACTGAATCTAGACACGCTACTTTTCTCGTACCTAAAAATTCTCAGGAATTAAAACAACTGTTTTATTAATGTTTACAACCAAAGTGCTTTCCCTTAGGTGTACTTCGTTTGGCATGCATCGTTTTAAACAAGCAGAGAGGACTTAGTATTTAGAAGAAGGCAAACCTAAATTTCACATTGCCATGTGCAAACGTGCAAAGCCATCCCTCTCTGGCACTTCAGCTAAGCTTTTACTTTTTATTGTATCAAGACTTAAGCAATGTAGCCACATAAACAGGGTAATGCTAAACCTTCCACAAACAAACAACTGGAAACACAAACTAGTTGAAATAAAGAAGGTATAGGGAGTGATGACTGAAAGGAGTAGTTTTTCCCTTTAAGTGGGCTGTTGATCTTCTGCCTGAAGATAGTTAAATCAACAATGTGTCAGGAACTTCAAATAAATTCCTGTGAAGTGTCATGGTACTGAATCCAGGAGTATTATGCTTGTGACTACCGAGCTGGTCTGTCAGCCTGAATATGTGTCAATGTCTCTAATGACCTTCTGTCCCACTCTCTGTCCTCTCTTTTCACACTTCAGACGGCG
>NW_009697107.1:0-10769 GCF_000703405.1 Apaloderma vittatum
ATAATATATAATAGACAACCAAAAGAAATAAAAATATTTTTAAAGCAGTACCTGCTTCATCTCTACAAGATGAAGGTGTCTGATGGACACAGTAGTTAGGAATGAAGAACTGTTTGCTGAAATGCTCTGAATAACGACCTGCGTTTTATGCCTTAAATAAAACTCTCATGACACATGGGAAGATTACAATGATATTCCCTTCCTTCTTCCGCATTGAAAAATCGCTTTATTAATACGGTAGTGCCAACAGCACACGAGCCAGAAGGTGACAGCTAATTCTAAATATGAATACTATCCACTTCCAAAACGTGTATCAGCTCACGCTGCGGCACAAAACCACAGGCAGCTTCCAGCTCCACCAGGGTTTTTACATTTACAGAAAAAAACCCCCCCACAAATGGGTTTCAACCCAAAAATCTGCTTCACAGTTAATTTGTTTGCTCTGCTTTAAGCGCTTGAAGGATTTGACATGTTGGAAACAAGCACTTGAGGTTTTGCTATGTTCCCTTCATCTTTTTCTTTTAATCCAACTTCCAAGCCTCAGAATAAGAATGCTCTCGGAGAAGAAATATTTGGAGATTTAGTGACAATTGCTGATCTCCCTTCCATGTCGTTTGGTCTCAAAAATAACCACGAGGAAGTTGCAGGTGAATGAGGCAGCATAATCACAAGTTAGGCTTGTCACTGAATTTTTCTGAAGCAGATGCAACTTCTGATGCTTCAGCTAATCCCGACACCGAAGCAGAATGTCTCACCTACAATTCAAAGACTAATTTGCAAACTTAACACAGTACCTAACTAGAGAGTGTAACACACCCCATCTCAAAAATACTATTTTGATATTCCTTTTCCTTCTCAGCGACTCTGTTTCGTACATGGATCCATTAAACTGAGAAAATGATTCATTCTCTCTTTAGAATGATTGTAAAGAGAAAGACATTTTCACACATTTAGTAGGCTTTCCTGCCTCATTGCTCTTTCACTATTTTAAGGGAAAAATTAAGTTGCTTATTTACCCTGCCTTTATTTGGACTGCAAAAAGATAAATGCAAACCACGACGAGGAACGTTCAAACCAGTTTAAATTGAAGACTAAAGCGTATCAAGAGCAAACTATCTCCAAATACAGGAAACTAATGAGAGAGTCAAGTGAAAACCAACCTGTTCTTTTTAGCCTCAAAATAGAAGAAGATGAGGCACATGATGGCTGACATTTCTAAACAATGGCCTCCTGCATTAGTAGAATTATCTGTTCTTGACATCACAGGGTTAAAAGGAAAATATAATATTCTTTCAAAGCCCAGAGAGTACTTTCTAAAGATTTTATTACTCTCTTTGTGTTGTACTGCACTGTTTTGCCAATTTATTTACTGCCACATGCCATTTTCTGCAGGGAAAACAGTAGCGAGAGAAATACATGCACTGGTAAACAAACACCAACCATTTTTAGTGATCAACTCTATACACAAACTCCATTCTTAAGGCTGGTCAACAATCCTCTACGCTGAGCAGAACTGCACTAAAAGTGAGGGATGGTTTACCATACCAGATATTTAAAGCAGATTCTGCGTATGCATCAGGAGTATTTAAATGTTGTAGATACTATTTTGTCTCAAACTTTTTCACAAATATATTTCTATCCGTTTTTTCCAACAGCTTCTAAACACCTAAATCCCAATGCACGCGGGCGGTAAAGCAGACAAGAGTGGGGTTTTCCCTGCGACCACCAAATTTTCTGGTGCTGTTCACAAAAAGCTAAATAACTAGAATGCTACTAAATGAGTATTATACAAAGTTTAAGCACGCATACTAAGTCCTTCTTCAAGGAAACACAGTCTTTCCTTACTTGCCTTTTAGCACTGGGTAGTAACTGGCAAACACTGCAATTTTGCAGAGTGTAACCAAAGTAGCTGCAATCAGCCATACTCTTATGGAATCAATCTAGATCAACAGATATGAAATTCAGTAAGAAAAGAATCTGACGTGGTTCTTCCACGTACCTTAAGCAGAACGTTCCAATCACATCAAACCTTACCAGGATGATCACCGTTTTGAAAAAATCAACCCCTACCATCCTGAAATAACTCATGCGTTTGAGAGCAGTATTTGTTACACGGGTTTAATAAAAGCTTGAATAGTCAAAGGAAGGGCAACTGTTCCTCCTATCAGTGCAATATTAATCAGGGCAATTTTGGAAGTTTTTTCTAAAAGTGGCATATTGATTTTTTCAGAAGGGTTTAACGAGACTACAAAGTTTAACTCCATATACTAATTTCTGCTTAAAAAGACACTGCATCCAAATATTTAATCTTTAATACCAAGAAGATTACCTTTTTCCCCCTGCACGTTTAGGGTTGACAGCGTTTTAAAATTAGAACATGTGAGGAGTTACTTGCCCTTGAAAAAGATCTCTCTGAAGATTTTCTGTTTGAACTACAAAGCAAAAAAGGACTGAAATAAATGTATTAATACGAGAAAGATGACATTCAAGCTGTGCTAAAGCACAGCAAAGGTGATTTCCAGACACAAATGACTTTCTTCCAGAATACTATTAGAAGATGTAATGCTATCCTGTCAATCCATGTTTTAGTGAAAGTATCTGAGCAGTGGCTATCTTTCTCCTACATCTTCCGCAAACAAACATGAAAACCTTCAGTGAGATGAGACACTCCATTTCCTTGAAGGTGAATGCTACTGCCATGCTTGTTCCAGAAACCGAGAAATTCAGATTTATCAACTCCAGACTCTTCTGGATGCAAAGTAGCATCAAGTTAGAATGGTAACTGTATAAGGAAATTTAATCAAAATGCTAAATATGGTAAAGGGATGTTTAGATAATTATATTCTAGCACGCAAAAATAATCGCAACTGGTTGACTAAGCAGTCTGATGTCCCATAAACTTCTTCCTTCACTTGCACTGTACGTTTTGCCCACTAAGAATGAAACAAAGGAGGTGTTGTCATACTCTAAACTTACCCACCGCCAGTGCCTCCATTTTTGCTGAAATGCGTCCGAGGTTCACTTGATGCCAGTTTAAGCAGCTCATTCCACTCCCGTTCCCATTCTTCTTCTGTATACACTAAACCTGACTGCAGGAGAGAACGAGACACCTTTGTAATTATGCTGGTACAAAATGTAAGCAGGGTTCTGCAGTAGTATTTTGAGTCTCCTGTATGACATGGTTTAGTATCTTGGACCGTAAACAGTTCAACGTTTCCATTCAAGTGAGAATATTAACTTAATAAAAAAAGATCTAAACCACTAATTGTATACTTGATTACATTTCTAGACGCAGGCCTGCGCTGCTACCACAGTGCTCCACGCAAATTCCTTGCAGCTATGGCTGACACGCTTTACTGCCCCTTCCTGGAGGCTTGCTTCCTTCCCCAAAACCTGCAAGTACTATCAACGCCCTCCCTGGCAGACAGGTGATGCCTCCTCCCTCTGTTCAAGAGCAAAAAGGCACAGAAGTGCTTCTGTGCCTCTGAGCTTCAGGGCAGCCTGCAGCAGCTGAGTCAGGCACAGCTCAGCTGTGCTCTCCCTCACTGCTGCCAACAAAAAGCAGCTGACAAGTAAGGCACAAACATTTAAGCACATTCACTTGATTGCATTCAAGATTACTCCTGAAACTGGCCTTTCTAGAGACTGTTTAGGCACAGACACCTTCAGAGAATAACACTTGAGCATGTACAGCTTCTAACGAGCAATCAAACCAAATTCTACAGGTGATTTTAGTTAAGAAACATCCACTCAATATTTGGTCACAGCTCTAAGAATCCCAATTCACCATTCTGGGAATCTTTCTGAAACAGGGTTTCCTTTTTGTGGATTTTATCCACTCATTTTTTACTGCTTGTGATAGCTAGCTTATACATTAAATTCTGCAGCCTAACATTTTCTACAGGTTCCAAACTCGCCTTAGACCTCTGCAGGCACGAACCTGCAAATTTATGCCCACAAAGCTACAAACACATTTGCATCCGGATACAAAAACCCTAAATACTAGTGTCTCTCTCCCCATGTGAAATGGAAGCACAAGGAATTTGACAGCGATTAAAACGTTCACACCAAACTTCAGAAGACTGCTTTTGACCCGAAATGGCATTGACGGTCTTCAGGCCATACAGACCTCCTTATTCTGCTGGGTCTGCTGCCATCTCCATCTCCTTTTCAGCGCTTCCCTTTCAGCTCCACTTCTCATCATCGTATAGAGTGCTTTACGTAAAACGAGGTCCCGGTCGTGAAATCCCCACATTCCTAAAAGTGGCACAAGACATAAGTTTTAAAGAAGCTGCAGTGAAAAAGAAACAGTAAGTACTAATACCATAAATATTGCTCTGTTGGCGAAAGAAGCCCAGCTTACACGTTATTCAAGATGTTCCTTGGCAAAGGATTTACTCATCATTTTTAAGGCTTCCTGAAGAAACAGTCGATACAGATAAGCCAATGAACGACAAGAGGGAATTCTAACAAAGTTCAAAAATTTTGATTAAGGAAGGATTAAGGGCTTGAGTTGTTTCGGTGCTCGCTTGCAGCTTTGCTGCAAGCAGTGGAACACGCAAGGCACGGCTTGCTTGTAGCTGTGGTTGTCAACAGAGCTTGCAGACACGAGAATGCTGATGATAACTGTGGGCACTTCTGCGAATCACAGATGATCCCGACACCCAACAGCCTGATGGCAAATCCCCTTTGGCTTCGACATCCAAATAAAGAGACGAGCATTCAAGATGACTGGAAGTCTAAAATCACAACCAGCCCCAGGCTTGTCAAGTTCATTTAAAGACAAGAAAATGTCTCCATGTAGTTAAGAACAGGAACCTACAGCAAAAGAGAGCAGAGCTCTCACCAAGATGTGTGCCTGGAGATAGTCACATTTCAGTTGCCATATTGTCAGCTACCAGCATTAAACACATTTATTTAAGGCTTTGCAAGTCAAAATACTACAAAATACGCTGTAAAGCATATACACCTCCTCCAAAGATCCTTGAAAAGAGCAAAAGCTCTTTTCTTACTACTCCCTTCAAAAAGAAGAGTCTCTTCAAAATATTAAAAATACTTAAAAAGTCACCTTTTGGAATTCCACTGGTAGAAGATTTTTGTGACTGCAACAAACCAAGAAGTTTCCTCCTAAGAGGTCAGAAGGCACATCAAAGACTGGGAGCTTCACGAGTTTCTACTTATTTGATTTGGGTTCAGGATCTTTCAAGCCTTTTCTAATGATTAACTCATCAATTGGAAATGATTTTAAATTCACCCCAAAATCTTGAACTCTACAAGGAACCAACAGACATAGCTACATATTGCAGTCCTGAAGACAGCAAGAGAACTGTTCAGACAGCAAGAGAACTGTCTGACAGAAGCCAGAGGACGAGTGCAATTCCTCGCCCACAATGAGGATGATCCCCCAGAAGCACCTGGGCTTTTGCCCGTTCTGGAGAAGTTGGGCTCTGTAAGGAAAATGTAAATCACGGGTGCTTACGCTACCTGGGCCTCAATACTGTTCCAATTACATTTCTCTTATAATCTGATAAAACTTCTACCTTCCTCCTTCAAGCACGCCTAAAGCAAAGTGAAATTTGGAGAATATACTGCTCCAGAACAAAGGCTTTCAATGAAGGTCTTTATACCTCGCGCTTCTGTGTTTGCTGGAGACAGAGAAAAGTGGTAAATATTTTTGGCAGACCGTTTCCTGTATACACTCTCCCTTACCTAAAGAGGCAGCATGCAAGAGGCAGTTTCCGTCACCTGTGGTAGCCAAGGGAAGAAGCCGTTTGCAGCTTGTACACACCGTGGACCACCAATTCAGTCGTCCTGGAAAGAAAATATGGGACACTAAGCTGGGATGCGTAGGTGTGCGGCGACGATGTGGCATGGTGAAGGTTAATTATGAACATCCTTTCTGCCACATGTCAGAAGTGAAACCCGAAAAGATTAGAAGAGGCACATAAATTTATTATCTAAACGTATCTGGAATGAGAAGAGAGCACTAATTATTTTGCATGTTCTACTCTCACATGCTGCATTCAGGGATGGATTTCCAAGGTGTTAGTTGTCTAAATACTACAATAAGTCCTCATATCAATTCCCAAACATTGGCCTCCCATACACAGACCACAGATTACGCTACAGTAATAAAGTCTCAAAAGGCAAAGCTAATATATATGTTTTAATCAAGACGTGCTACTGTTAGGTAAATTTCTTAAGTACTATTGTTTCAATCGTAAGGATTGTTTCAGTAGTAGATTCTCCTCTCATTTACCACATTGTAAATCACAATTAGACCCACTACAGCTAGGCTACCGGAGAACTGAAATGAGACCAAGGGCGTAGCCCAAGGGGTAGGCTAGCATGTGGCTTTGCTCTTGGAGAACATTCAGAGATCCACTTGCCCATCATTGCCACAAGAAGCATGTTTTAGAGACGACAACACAGAGACGCATTATGGAACAGACCAGCAAGAGGGCAGACATGTGATGTGTGTAGATGAAGCAAACAAAGCCATGAGGAGCGTCAGCGCGGGAAGTACGTAATTCCTGGTACCCAGGTTGCTGTGTGGCAGGTCACTGAAATGCTAGGACTTGGTTAAATGGTCGTAAGAACATTCCTAATACAAAGAAAGAGAACGTGACTAACTGCGTAACATCTTTGGGGATGAGGAAGAGCAGATGATGAACAATGATGAGTAGAGCTAGTGTATTTCCCAAGAGTTCTGTAAAGTCTGCAGGTAATGCAACACCTGAATAATTGACTGAATAATGCAATTAGGCAGCCTGGGGGCACTCCGTGTTCTTTGTCTGTCCTCTTCTGCAGACTTTTTCTCCCCCAATTCCTTTACTTGCAAGCTGAAAGGAAACAGCATCTATATACTTGTACAGCCAGTCTGCATTTAAGATTAAATCCCCAAAACAGAACTAAGTTCAAGCAATGGAAAAACTTTTCTCCATTCATATGTTTTCATTACAAAACGGTACTGAAGTTTACTTGCAAGAGCAGGTACTGTGCAACAAATAGTACAGCGTTCTTTTAACATCTGCCCCCAATTACTTGTTCCAGGCACTAAGAACTATGCAATTAAATTACAATAAATTTCAATTAGTCAGGATGGGTTGAGTTACTATACTATAAAGGTAACGATGCATGACAGATCAATAACCAAGTACATCCTCACATGATTTTCTGTCACAGAGGAGCGGTTTCACTTGGTCAGCAGTTTATGACTAAGAATATTTGGGTCCAGGTATTTCAGTGACAGCAACTTTAACATGGCATTATGGGTCCTTCGTAACTTTGATGTGGCAGCAGTCTGAAATTCATTAACACTGTTATGGTAAATCCTAAGATCAGGTTCTATGATTTTACAGCAATATTTAGTCGGTCAATAATCAATAATTGTCTCTAATCAATTTAGTGATTCAGATATGATTCAGCAAAGTTCTCCAGGCAAGTCACACACACACACACACACACACACACACACACATACATACATACAGGTATAAAGGTCAGCCTATAATTAAGATGTGTCGTTTTCTGCAAATTCTGGTGAATTACTGATTTTTTTTTTCATTCATAGGCTTTTACAAGCAAGTCTTTCCCTTCGTTGGCTTTACCAGCAGACAGACCGAGCCCAGCCTGAGAGGAGTCCCAGCTCAGGGGGAGAGGCTGTGATCCAGGAGAGCTCCAAGGGGCTCCGCCGAGGACTGGTAGTTGTAGGGTCATCAGGTGATTGACTTGAGTCAGTATTTTTTCATTACAGCCATTATTCTTGGTGTTCTTCAAAGCAGGCTGTGAGCCGGGCGGGAGGGGTTGCGGGTCCATTTCCCAGGCAACAGGGGTTTCAGGTACAGTCGCTCCAGCTCACCACGTTCGTGCCCGGGATGGGACGGTACTGGGTTGCTTCAACCCTCTGCCTCGTTAATGAAGATCAGAAAGCCCCACGCATTTTGTAATTGAACAAGAACACAACGGCTGGTGCTGACATCACAACACGGCTCAAGGAGGGTCTGCACCATCACGTTTTAGCAGCCAGTTTGTAAATGCCCAACATCTCAGAGTAGGCTTATGGAGTTGTAAATTAAATATGCATTAAAGAAGCTTAATTAAAAATGCTACTGGACAGCCTTCAGGAAAGATAAATCTGAAAGAACAAGTTACCTGTTTTTCACAGAAGCTTTTGGTGGTACCCTCTTCAGTAATAAGTTATACCAAGGTGCTGCTTAAAACATAATTAAAAGACCTAAATGAGGCAGACCTTAGCACTTAAGGGAATAACGAGTGGTATTACTTTGCAGATTAACTAGCAGCTATTGGTAACAAATGTCAAAGTCTGGCATTTATGAATCTTTTGAATAACAGGAGGTTTCTATAAAAACGACCTGCTTTCAAGTAGAGCATGCAAAAAATGTTTGTGGACTTGCTTAACATCATAAAATTTATAGCTGACTAAAAATTAGCAGAAATGCATTGGATTATAACAAAAAGTAAAGAAAAGCTGTGCATTTCGTTTTTCAAATCCAGTGGTTATAGTGGAATCCTTTAGGGAAGCTACAGGCAAGTAGAACTTGAATGAAAATTGGAAACAGTTTTGCCTCAGGCTTATTTCTGTCTGCTTTGATAAGACAAGATTTATGGACAAATTAGACCCAATTCTCTCTGACTCTGTTGGCCTCCTACTTGATCTTGCTTTTTATTTTCTCCTAAAACCTATTTAATCTTCAAAAACACAGGTTCAAGAAACCAATCTAGTGTTTTACAGCACAAATACTCCGAGAATTCGTATAACCGCATTCCAGTACGCTAAAAGGTGATGTTAATTTTTGAAAAGTCCTGCCCAGGTGTACGATCTAGCATCACACAATCGGAGAGGCAGACGTGACCACGTCGTACTGCTCCTTCTCTGCGTGATACTTAAGACTTCAGGTGCAAACTCAAAAGGAATGTTAGCAGAATCTAGTACCCTCCATGGCTGAAGATTCCTGTATTTCGTCCTCCAGTACATAGTGTGTGTCAGAATTTACATAATAAAAAGCGCGTCGTGCCTCCCCCTGCTCTCTTATGTGCAGGGCACAACAGGAATCCATCATTCTCACACAGAACCAGCTATCTACTTTGCAAAGAAAGTAAGCTGAATCTCAGAGAAAGAGTTGGAGTATTATTAATAGACATTGGAAAGGTTTAAGTGTCATTAGCGTAAGCTTCCATACGGTATTGCAAGCCACAGGTGTATCGTTTCTTGCAGGATTTCTAGAAGAGAAAACTAAGGATGGTTAAAAATGGGAAAGAGCACGAGGCGTTGTGTCGCAGCTTGTTTAATTTTATCTCCGACTGAGCGTGATTGTCTTTTAATGTGCTATGAACAGTCCTCTTGCACACAGCTAAGTAAACATCTCCTCAAAACCACTGGCAGGGTGGAACCTCGCTGAGGAAAACGAGTCAATCAGTGCACAGCGGGACCCAGCGTCCGGCTCCGGGCGCTCGCCGCGCGCGTGGCTGGAGGCGAGGCATCCGAGGGCTTTGCTTTTGTTTGCGGTTGAGCATTCTGGAGGTCTTTCCAGTGTGGAGTCTGAAGCTTTTAATAAACAATTCGTGCGTTGTAAGTTTTTCTTCTAAGGAAATACTAAAAATAAGCTAGCTGCTTGTTTTCATGCAACTTCTAAAAGCTTACTCAAAAACATGGTTTAAATTGGCAGAGCCAAGTTTAAAAAAATAAACAGTGGTAGTATCTTAAGAGACAGCTTGCTGACACAAGCTCAGTTTCCTTAAGAAACGAGGCTAAAATCAGCCTTTCTTTCATTTCTCCAGCACATCCTATTTCCAGAAATCCACCTCTCGTCCATCTCTCAGAAGGAGCAACTCACAAAATAACATTTTCAACTTCCAAAGCAAGTCTAGTTCTGGACACCCCATATATTCTTCAAAGCAGTGGTTCACCCTAAACTTTCACTGACTCCTCTCTGGAATAACTGCTCCGGGGAGTGCGCAGGAGGACTGGCGAAGGCAACGGAGGATTACTCAGCCCACTCAGAGTAGTCAGACAATTAATTAGCAATAAGTGCAGGAACCTCCAACCCACATTTTAACAGAGCCACTTCCACGCTTTGTTTCTCCCATGACTAGCTAAGAAGATTTGTTAGCTTAGTTTTAGTTCCTTCATACAATGAATGTGCCCTTGCATGAAAAAATTCACAAAGAGTATTTTCTACCTGGGCTTATGTTAATCAGTTAGTGACTGTTTGCTTTTTAAAATAAGCATTTACCAACACATTTTCAGTACTCCAAAGAAAGGACCCCTTGGAGGAGTTCTCTTCTTGTCTAGGTGATGAAAATAAGCTTCGCAGAAGCTAATTTCAAAGACTTCATATTATTGACGTCCTTGAGAAGTGATGTTGAGCCGTGCATGTAGAAATAAGCAAAACTGAGCAATCAAATAAATGCTTTTAGCCTGATGCCATAAGCAGCACAGACCTTGTCACAGAAGCTGCTGACCAGAATGCAGATCAAAGATCGTAAAACGAGATGGACCAGAAACACACGACTCAGCCCAAGTGGCTGCAGACAAGAGCTCAGTTCCCTGCAGGTGAATGCAGGTCCAGTATCACTGGTTGTTTTTGTTCCCTTCGTAAGACACAGATGGTTTTCATAGAATCACAGAATGTTGGGGGCTGGACGTGACCTGTAGCGATCACCCAGTCCAACCCCCTGCCAGAGCAGGGTCACCCAGGAATGCATCCAGGCAGGTTTGAAAAGTCTCCAGAGCAGGAGACTCCACA
>NW_009697108.1:0-6924 GCF_000703405.1 Apaloderma vittatum
ATATATCTATATATCTATATATCTATATATCAAACCACAAACCATTAAGCATTATTTTTTGGGAAAAAAAGAATAAATAGGTTCAGCGTTTGGGTGATATGCTTAACATTAACTGTGGAAAACCAGATGTATTTTCTTTGTCGGCAAAAGCAGCATCGTTAATAACTTGTAAAGTGATTATTGCTCTGTATTTCTGGAAGGCCCGTTCATTGCCTGAAAATAATAGTCGCGATGGGAAGTGAGGGTTATACCAGGGAGGAAGAAAATTCCGACCGGGTTAAGTAAAATCCTTTTGTATATTTTACAGCTGCCTTCACCATGATCGGCACTTCCAGCCATTTGTCAGATAAATGCTCCCAGTTTGCTATTCCCTCGCTGTGCCATTACGCCTTCCCCTACTGCGACGAGACGTCAGCAGCTCCCAAACCGCGAGACCTGTGCCGTGACGAATGTGAAATTCTGGAGAACGTCCTCTGTCAGACTGAGTATATTTTCGCAAGGTCTAATCCCATGATTCTGATGAGATTAAAGCTGCCCAACTGCGAAGATCTGCCCCAGCCAGATAGCCCCGAAGCTGTCAATTGTATCCGCATCGGGATTCCAATGGCAGATCCCATAAACAAAAGTAAGTGAAAACCTTCTGTGCTCGTGTATCAGAGTTGGAGCTAATGCTGGGCTTTGAGAGCTCCTGCTCTTGAATTGCGCTGCTCCCTGAGCTGAGAAATTCAGAAATACTTTTTTTCTTTTTTTTTATCTTTAGCTGGGGTCACACTAAACGCTATTTCTGGGCTTCATTTTTTTTCTAGTGAATATGAAGTAGGGAACAATGACAGTGCAAGCATTTGAATACTGAGGAACATCGGTAGCTTCACCCTCCGCATCCTCCCAGAGCAGCCCCGTGTGCCACGGCAAGACTAAGGAGTGCTCGTGGGGAGGAAGGTTCGTGGGGGTCCACGGCTTTCCCTGCCTCATCCAGCCCAATTTTAGGCACTGACTGAGCTTGCTCTTTGATCAGGCTGGGCTGCAGCCTGTTCACAACCCTTATACATCTGAATAGTCAAATATAAAACGTGTCTCCCACAAATTCTCCACCTTCATATGAAAATAATGGCCTGCCATTCAGCTTCCCACTGTAGTTTTTACTTCTTTTGTGTATCTTATATTAAAAACGCTTGGCATAAGCTGTTTTCATTACAGAAGCATAAGCTTTAAATCCTCCCAGGAATGTGAATGCAAAGCAGGCCCTGGGTTTCAGCTGCAGCAAATTGGGAGCCCGTGCTCCCAAACTGGGTTTCCCGGCCACGGGCCAGCAGCAGCGTGCTGCTCACCGCCCCCACCCACCTTTGCCGTGACCAACTATTATTTTGGAAAATTACTTATTTCTTTATTTTTCAGATCACAAATGCTACAACAGCACGGGAGTAGATTACCGGGGGACGGTGAGTGTGACAAGGTCGGGGCGACAGTGCCAGCCATGGAACTCGCAGTACCCCCACACCCACACCTTCACCGCCGTCAGGTACCCCGAGCTCAACGGGGGCCACTCCTACTGCCGCAACCCAGGCAACCAGAAGGACGCCCCGTGGTGCTTCACCTTAGACGAGAACTTGAAGTCTGAGCTTTGTGACGTCCCAGCGTGTGGTAATTATTTGACCTTTTTTTTATGTTTCGCTTTGGAATGAAAAAGGGGGAGTGTTCGTTTGTGCGGCAACCCTGCAGAACGGAGGGAGCTGTGCCCGAAGTGTCTTTTTTTAATCCTTGAAATGAGAGCTGTAGGAAGGGCTAAAGCCACAGCATCCCAGCCTCGGGGACATGGAAATATTTTATTAGGGAATACCTGAGCGCTCCCCAGGAGGTGGTGAAGCAACAGCGCATCGCCAGCCCAAGTGTCCCGGGCTTTCCAGGTTACTGTTTTGATCCGTACAACTCCTTAGTCCAAATTAAATCAGATCAGAGAAGTTGCACTGTTGACACTGATCCACAAAGCGTTTATAAAGCTTTCTCCATGTCGCTTGGTGTATTAAGAAACGTTTTCACAGAATCACACAATTGTTGAGGCTGGAAAAGACCTCTGAGATCAAGTCCAGCCTATGACCCAACACCATCACATCAGCCAGACCATGGCACTAAGTGCCTCATCCAGCCTCTCCTTAAACACCTCCAGGGACGGTGACTCCACCACTTCCCTTTTAATAAATGCACTTTAATAAACGCAAACTTTGCTGAACAGAGTTCAGGCCTTGTTTGAAAAACAGAGATAATCTTGTCAGATCATCTTAGCTGTATTTTAACTTCGTATTTACAGAACTGCCCTGGCTGCGTTTTGCAAAATGAACAAAAATGTCTCTCGTTTTATTCTGCTTTTCTGAACCCCCGGGGCAAGTGGTTGGAAGACCTGAACAAATGGTTCCTAATTATTTTATCTGCATTTAGAAATAGCAATATTGGCAGTGAGCCAGGAAAAAAAAATAAAGCTGTTTCTATGGACATGCCAGAAATGCACCCAGAAATGTTCTGGAAATTCACGGTACAAAGTTTCACACAAAATTTTATGTTGCCTACAAGTTGTCACAGTAACATTATCTTTCCCCTTGGAAAGGAGATACCTTTTAATGTTACTGTTCGATAGCCAGAACCAAATTAAATTATCTCTGGTTATGGTTGTGAATATTCCTGCAGTGAGACACGTTCTGAGCCTGCTCCAAAGTCTTTTTCAATTAATGGAAAGATGGGAATTGATGCCAAAAATGGGATCTAAATTACGTTCTTACTGAAAGAGTAGATCAGGGGAAAGACAGACAGTCTGGGCTACATCGTGTGCATCTCAAACCTTCTCTATCATTCATATACGCTCTTTAGTGCTGTATCTCTTTTGCTGCTCTTTCAGTGCATTTAACTTCAGTTATTTTTCTTGTTAATTAGGCACAGTGATAGACTGACTGCACCAGAATAGTTCAATCTGTATCAGATCTTTTTCAGCACTTCAGTACAATAATCTGGATCTAAGTGGCAGTCGGCAGGACTCCCCTTAAGCCTAGTTTTGGCTCTTGGCTCTCCACCCCGTGAGGAGACAAGGGTTAGCCCTGGGCAGTTTGGGCAGCTCGGTTCGGGCAAGCTCAGGGTCTCTTCATGTCCACCACCAGCGATGCTGCTGAGCTTTCTGCACACCGTGCCGCTGTCCGACCTTTGAGCCATGTGCGTTTTGTGTTTTCCACGACTTCTGGATAATTGGGTAATTAAGAGTTGATGGGCGGGAGGGGTTTTTGCCAGGCTCCCTCTAGACAGGCTCCAAAATCCCAGGACCAGCTCAGTCTTTTGATCTGAAATAGCTCAAAGCGTGACGCTTTTGGACGTGTTGCAAAAGTCTCCGATTTGAGCGTTTTACTAGTTAATAAATGAGATAGGCTGGCTGGCTTGAAGAATTCCTGACAAGGGGTTTTATGGCCTCTCACCACTGCCTTAAAGGGTACTTGCTGGACAGCTGGGTTAGATGGCATTATTATTCTAAATGCAGACAAACGGAGCTATATCAGGTGAGTGGTAATTTAATTGTTAAATGCTAATCTGCATATTAAAACCAAAATACCATGCGGGACTTGCATCCTGCTGGCTTTGCACTGGCTCAAAGGGCCATTTCAGGCACATTTTAATAAGTATTGTGCATTCTGCCTCACCAGGACATGCCTAGATGGGAAATGGATTTAATTAGGGTGGCTCCCAAGAAACCTATTAACCTAATGAGGCTTCACGGCAGGAGCTGCTACTTAGGAAGAATAATAATTCCTTTTGACTGGAATAGCTCAGGTGATGAACTAGTGTCTAGGTCTCCGTCTGCCTCGTGCCGACGCTTTCTTTTTCTTTCTTCAGCCGTGTCTTTGAGTTGTCTCACAAACTTCGTTTTGTGCAAGATTGTCAATGTAGGAAGATGTGAAACATGGAGTAATTCAAGCACGAGGCTCAGCAAAGACAAACGTGGGAAGGTTTTGAAGGAGAGAGGGAAGGCACTGATGGTCTGTCCGTGCTAGAGGGCAGCAACTCACAAATAAAATCCACAACAGGTCCATGCCATAGAGCTGGACCTTCTCTGAAGACGAGGTGAGAGCACATGCCACCCTTCGGCAGGACACAGGGAGACGGTCGCGGGGACGGCGCTTTAGTCCTCTCTCATTTCCCAAAGGCTGTAGAAACATTCAGCCTACCCCTCCTCTCAATTAAAAACCAGATGGCACAGCTTAATCTGAAAAGAATGGTCAAAAAGGAGCGTGGGAGGAGCAGGAGGATAGCGGGAGAGGAGAGAGGTTATGCAAAGTGTCATCCAGAACCGCTTGAACTTTGCCTCTGTCACAATTTGAGTCAAACCCAAGCTTCAGATCAAGTTCATGTTTAATTAAGCACATAAAAGATATCTGTGTGGGCCACTAAGCGCTTCTACAAATCCAGCCTGGAAAAAACAGACAAACAAACTGAAATGACCCGGTAGGAGTAATGAAACATTCCCCATCCTGCCAGAATCCATTCACTAGGGCTGATGCTGCCGCAGACGTTCGCCATCTCCTTCCGATGACACACACTTGGTATAGAGTTGGTGGAGGGCTGAGTTTTCCCATTAGCCCATTAATCCTACAAAGACCAAGTCCTCAGAACATAAGATTTTAAGATTATGCTACGGCTTTTGTCTGCGTTCAGACTTTTTGAACCCCTTTCCTGACTTTCTGGGATAAAAACCGGTGCTGTTCTCTCAATTTCCTACTGTTTCCATGCATTTCCTCCCATTTCCCAGGTGTCATCTGTTTCTTCTGGTCTAGATTCCCTAATTGTCCTGCTCCTGCAGCTAAAACTAACTAGAAAATAAGTTTTTAGTTGTACATGGTGTTTGTTCCAATGCCCTGGGTGGCCACACAGGTGCTTTGGCCAAAGCTAGGAGATGCTGAGAACAAGAGGCTGGAGATAAGTAGGGCGATAAAACTATCTTTTTTAGGGGCACTTCTGTTGGATTAAGGAAACTATGGCACCAAAACGTAATATATGGATTAAAATAAGGAGTCCCTAATCCTACCAGAGCTTTTCTTCCCTAAGCTTTTTCACAAATCAGCTTTTCTGTGGACCTGTGCTAGACCATTACTTCATTTTTTCCCAAGCAGTGGCCAGCTATTGCATAACCATGAGTAGGCTTGAACTGAGGTGCTGCAGGGAAATTGTTCCTGGCGGTGCTTTCTCCTTCCAGAAATGTTATTCAAGAAAATAAATCGCTCTGTTAATATTAAAGAAATAAAACAACATTCAAGGTGGAATTGCAGTAGTATTAGCTGAATGTTTTTTTGATTCTTAACACTTCTAGTTGACCTGAGGATGTATTCGACTCCATGGGATACTTCATTCATTGTTTGGTTTTGGTTTTCTTTTTCTTTTTTCCTGAACCAGATTATAAGGATTCCAAGGAAAAGAATAAAATGGAAATCCTGTATATCCTGGTGCCCAGCGTTACTATTCCCCTGGCCATAGCCTTACTCTTCTTCTTCATCTGCATCTGTCGCAACAACCAGAAGTCATCCTCCCCTCCCGTTCAAAGGCAGCCTAAACACGTCAGAGGACAAAATGTGGAGATGTCAATGCTCAACGCCTATAAACCAAAGGTAACCCCTCATTTCTGCTTGGACATTTGCTGTCTGCAAAGGCAGGGAGTGAAATGCTCTGGCCAGCTCGGCGCTGAAACGTGAAGCTGATTTCCAGCTTGCGGTTTCTGATGGCGGCTTTAGCTGTCATTTTTGTAAGGACTTTTCTCAGCAGCAGCATAGCAAGTGTGCTGGACCTGTGGAGGTAATTCCTGTGTGTCTATATATCTAGCTAAATAGGAGCTGGAGGTTTTTTGTAATAAAGCAAGCAACCCGTTACCGAAGCATCTCTAAATCGCCTCATTTAAGTGAGAAAACAGTGCAGGGAAAGATGTGATTCAGCATTTTCTCAAGAGAGTTTTTTTCATGGGTCGGCTGTAGCCATATGTCGTCTTTCACTCAGCTGAAATCTCTCTGGAAAGATTTCTTGCGTGGTTTTTTTTTCAGGCTTTACTCGTTCTCTCAGTCAAAAACAGAAATTGCCAAACCAGAACCTCGGAAATCTGCCTGCAGCTCTGGCCAGCACAGCTGATGCAGAGCGGCTCTTGTTGCTTGTTTTGCTTCACTCTAGTCCCAGGTTCACAAAGCAGGGGTTTTTTTTAAATCATTTAAGATTTAAGTGTGATTAACCCTGAGCTCCTTGTTTATTGGCAAGGCAGCTGGTTTGCAAACTGAGTATGGATCACTCATTTCAGGGCTGTAACTGCCTTCTGCCACCTACAGACAGAATAACACCCTGGAAAGAGCCTTTGCCTTGCTTTTTACACCGTGCCAATTCTCTTCAACAACTTGATGGAGATTGTTGTTTTGAAGCACTTCAGAGTGAAAATCCATATCTAGAAGTAATTAGAATGGAAACTGTGTGGATTGTTGAATCTGAAACACTCAGGCTTGCTTTTGAGTAAGCTCTTATTTTTGTTAGGAAAACGACATAGCAAACTCAATGCAAATTCTGATTTTCTTGAGTTTCAGCAATGTAAATTCTAACCTTCAAATATTGCTGCTGTAGGTATTCCTTCGGCAGATCTGATTGCTCGACATCGGGAAAGGTTACACTTGCACTCCAGAAGCTGTATTCTGAATAAATTCTGGAGTAGTTTTCTTCAACGAAGTAGCTATGGGATGCTGCTGTTGCTTGCATTTAAATGGCAAGTTTATAGAATTAGGTTATAAAAATTAAGGAAAAATTACTGAAGTAGTATCCCTGGAGATACAGGGAGTGCACTACAAGGGCCAGAGGTGGGTGGATGGGTGAATGGATGGATGGGTGGATGGAGGGAAGGAGGGAGGGAGGGAGGGAGGGATGGATGGA
>NW_009697109.1:0-1405 GCF_000703405.1 Apaloderma vittatum
AAGATGGGAGAGAGTTCTCAGCAACCCTCTGTAGGGACAGTGCTTGTGAGAAGCGGAGTGAGAGAACCTGTAATATGTCACTGGGTGGGAAGGCAAGGCTAGATGAAGCTGAGAAAGCTAAAATGTTTGATGCTTGTGGTTCACTCTTTAACACAAAGGCCAGCTGATTCAGTAGCAGAGTAGTAAGAATTGAAGACAAGATAAAATGGAGAATATTTAGCTAAGGCAGGAATTTTCAGCTTGTCAGGACCTGACCTGGACCTGGAGGACTGACTGAGACCAGTACAGAACTGTCACCTTCTGGAACGCCTGTCCTCACCCTGGGAAGGCACGGGACTGTTGCAAGGAATGATAGTGCATAGCTTTAAAAAAGAGGAAGGAGGAGACTGGCATTATTGACTGTGACTAAAAAATCAATTTTAATCGTTTTGTTTTAGTGAAAATAATAATTATTATTATGATAATATTAGCAAAAAAAATATATATTTTTCTCTTAAATTTCAGTTCTCAGAAAAGTACTGGAACAAATACTTGAACGTTTTGAAAATATCAGGAAGATGAACATGAAATTATGGAAAGAGCCAAAAGGAATTTGTTCAGGAACAAATGATTCTGAATCCATCTAATTTCCTTCCCTGACAGTGTGACAGTCCTTTTGTGCAGCAGTCAGCTTTCTCAATCTTACCAGGACTGCGTGACAGCCAGGTAAGCCCCCAACAGACAAGCTGAGGGGACAGAGTTTGGCAAAACTGTTGCAAATGAGTGCTCAGCTAATGGGAAGCCATGTTCAAAGTATACTGATTAGCTACTTTGTGTTGAGCCAGGAAGGTGTGATTTTGCCAGCCCGACCTGCTTCATGCTCTATTCAGTATTTCTCTGAATTACTTGTGAAGTGGGATAGGGAGTATGCTGGTTATGTTCACGTGGCACTCCACTGAGAAGAGCCAGACTTTCACTGAAGGACAGAATTAGAACTTGACATGATCATGGTGAACTGGATATAGATTTGAAAAATAAGATGAAACTCAGTAAGGGCACTGTGGTCAGTGAGGATGTGGGAGTAGTCACGTGGAAAAAATCTAGGATGAGCAAACCCACATTTGAAAGTAGTTCTGTGGGAAAGGTCCTAGCAATCACAGTAGATCACAGAATCACAGATTCAAAGAATGTTGAGGGTTGGAAGGAATCTCAGGAGATCATCTAGTCCAGCCTTCCTGGCAGAGTAGTTTGCCTAAAGCAGGTTGCACTAGGCGGCAGCCAGGTGGGTTCTGAATGTCTCCGGAGGTGGAGACTCCACCACGTTTTCAGGCAGCCTAGTCCAGTGCTCTGCCACTCTCAAGGTAAAGAAGTTCCTCCTCATGTTTGGAAGGAACTTGCCATGTCCAGGCTTGTGCCCTTTACCTCT
>NW_009697110.1:0-4236 GCF_000703405.1 Apaloderma vittatum
ATGCTCTGTGAATATTAATTCTAAGAAGGCACATGTTGATGGTTTTCTTGTTTTGGACACGGGAAAAAAAAAAAAAGGTTGAGTTAAATCAGGATGGCATAGTTTATACCTAGTCTTCAACAAAACTGTTTCAACGTCTTATAGAATTTTGAATTAATATTCAGTAAGTTTTAAAGCTCTGCTGGAATTTCACTTTGAATTTCTGGCACCTTTGTATCTCCAGCTTTCAGCCAAATTCGGGACAGAAAACAAAACCGAGAGAAAAAAACACGTTCTTCTGTTATACTAAACCCAGCAGCTATTGGGGAGGGGAGGAATATCAACAGAAGTGATAATTTATAGCATGAAAGGGCAATTTCTATTTTCACAATGAGCTAAGTTGTAATATAACCATGATAATGACAGAAAAGGTTACAGCATGAGTCAATCCCTTATAAACCACTACATCATCAATTCTCAGCAGTACCCTGGTTTTACTACTTCTGTTGCACATTAATGGTTCAAAAACAATTTGTCTTCCTTGTTACTTTGTGAAATATGCACAGAAGAAGGATCATATGGACAATACACAGGGAAAATACAAAATTGAGTATTTACTGTAAAACTATTTCTTAAGTTACAGTATTCACAGGTAACAGCAGAAAAGATAACTAACAGGTTTAGCAGAAAATGCATTTAATTTTAAGACTAATTAGAGATGGGAAAATTATAGACTTTTGAACGAAACTAACTTTTAATTCCATCTTTTGAATCGAACTATCCTGAAATTCTATTTAGCCTAGTTTTCTTGGTAGGAAAAAAACCCCGAAACCTCACACAAGAAACATACAGTCTCTCTCTCTCAGATGTACCATGTAGCAAAAGGGTAAAACTGAAGTATGCTGTATGAAAAGGACAAAAAGTATTTACTAAGTATTTTCTCCAATTTTTCTATTCAAACAGAATCCAAGACATTGGTCTGTCAAGAAGCAAATACTGAAGACAAATACTGAAAGAATTCTAAAAGAGAAATAAAATTCTACAGTACTGAATCAGCAAGAGAATTACCTAATTATATTTAAAAACCCCACAGTTGAAAGCCATAAAACTGTAGCTTTTACTGCCACTACAATCCCAGTTAAATAAAACTGCCAGTCCTGTTATTTAACAGCAGCCCAACAGGAAGCACACGGGCCGCTCGTTATTCCCACCTTGGCGATGCAGGCGGGGCAGAACCAGTCCCCGTCTGGGATCGTGCTGATCTTGGGCCTGTGGCAGTAGGTGTGACAGCCCTTGTCGCAGCCATCGCACAGGAGCAGCAGTTCCTCGTTGTCTCCTTTTCGACAAATCTGGCAGTACTGTAACACATGCAAAAAGGCTTTACCTCAATTTTAAGAATGAGGCATACAGGAATGGCACCTAAATTACCCTTCCCCTCCAAACACACAAAGTTTCTCTCAAAATTATTTTCCTTTCACTTCACCATCATCAGTCTCTCCCAATTATCACACGTGCAAAAGAGTATTTGCAGTACGCGAGAAACTAATATAAAGGCTACGTCTGTCCCTGAGAAGTGAAGGTATCATACCCATCAAAATCACTTGGCCCACACACACTGTCTCAGGAATCTTCTTTTCATTTACTCCCATACTGCATACCTAAGTTACTATTTTGTAAAAATAATTTTGACAGTATGACGGTATGACATATGACAGTATGACGATAACTTTATGACAGTATTTTCAAATAATAATGATCGGTAAGATGTTATCCAAAGGCCACCGTGAACTGATTCAGTAAAGCAAAACAAATGATCCTAGCGCTTCCTGAAATTAAAACTAATATAAAAATACCTAATGTATTGTCAATTTTCTTACACACATTGTGTGATTTTGATGCTCTTCTATACCTGGAATTCTTTTTCAGGAACTTAACGATTTCCACATGTTTTCCACAATACTTACGTTTACTGTGTAATTAAATGTGCAGAAAATTACAACCAATTTGAGAATGACAGCATATAATAAGTTACTGCACCTCAAAACATTCAAATCCCTTTTCAGGTGCTCCTACTAAATTCATGAACTTTTTGCTCTCAAGATACAGCTTTAAACTCAAAGGTACAGCCTTTTATTTAAATCATCCTTTAATTGTCCAACTGTAATTAGAATCAGTACAGGACTGAAAAATCCCTGAAAAATCAGGGAAAGGACCACCAATGCAAGAGTCGCTTTTGTCCCCCCTCCATAGCACCGGCCACCCTTGATCACGTCACAACCACCGTTGCTGCAGCAGTAGTTTTGTTTTCGGAAATTTGAGGTTCAAAGGTCCATGCAAACTTTGACACATGCACTTTGCATGCCTTCGCTGTATACGCAGTTAACACGGATCTACTCATCACATGTGCAAGGAAACAGGGATCGCAGCCTCGCTGGCTCCCCCACTTGCTCGGTGCGTACATTCGGTTGTGAGACATGTGCATGCAAAGAAGCCACACACTCGGAGCATCTCAACTTTCTGAAAAATGAAGTCCTGAATCGGGATATGTGATGCTGAACCTCCATCAAGCTTACATCACGGATGAGAACAGAAATACACCATCAGATAGAGTATCTTCTATCAGATGGAGCCAGAAATTACTCTTTTTTACCTAAACGTTAACAACAGGGGGTAATTACCACCTCAAAGCAATCAGTTACAGGGGCGTTTTTTCTTAGAAAGTTCAGGATGCTGAAGTTTCACACGCAGTAATAAGATAATGCGTTTTAACCATGAGATCTTAAAATGCCTGAAGTGGGAAAATAGGATGAAGCAAAAATAGTTTAGCTATAGTATTTAAAAAAAAATAAAAGCACTTACAACTTTCATAATAGATTTTTCCCATGCTATTGATTTCTGTAACTGCTGAATGCACAGGGCTACCTGTGCAGCACTGCGCGCTTCTGACAATGCCCTTCTCCACACCCTTAGCCCCGGAGCAATATCCTCTTCAGTTCTGCATTGAAATACAGAGAAATTAAGTAGGTCACATCCGTGTTTGCTTATGTTTAAACGTGGAACAATCATTATCACATTGAAAGCCAAGCGATGACAAAACATACACAGCCAATAGTATAAGGTTTAAGCAACTAAATTTCATGTAGTGCACAGACTGTGGCTACGTGCCTCAAAGCTTAGTCACGACCAGTTAAATGGAAGATAATTTTGCAAGATTATCAACAAACGTAACAAAAAATATCTTTACGAAGCACCATGCAGAATAACATGATCCATACGGATCACAGACATACAAGAAAGTACATAGATAACAGGCAATAAGAAAATAGGCTCCAATTAGCAAAGAAGCACAATAATTTTTCAAGTTAATCTCAATAACCTACCCGTCACCATCACCACTAATGGATGGTGCAGGAGCAGGGATAGTAACTGTGCCCACATTATCCAGTTTGATCTGAATGGTGGTACTTAAGGGGCTCTTCAGATACCTTCGCTCTATGTTCCGCTCCAAGTCAGCGAGCCTGGTTACAGCTATATCTAGAGGGTTGTCACTCGTCCGCTCTAGAGAGCTGGCACTGCCTTCTCCGCCTCCAGCACAATCGCCATCGTGCTTCTTGTGCAATCTAGTAACTGATTTATGTTCACGATATACCAAGTCGTCTCTCTCTGACGCAGGTTCAGGACACAGCCAGCCCTATGTTAATAGAAAGGTTGGTGCATTTATTGGTTGCTGTTAACTTAGTGGGTAAACAGAGGAACTCTTTTAGGGAATCAAACTAAGCAGGTGAAGCGCTGTTTCCAGGAGATCTTGGTTACTTGTCATCCATCTGTAGAGACAGTTGCCAAAATATCCAGAGAACTAAAATAATTAATCAAACAATACAAGCATTACCAGACTTCCTGAAGGAACCTTTCTGCAAGAGCCTGCATTCTTATCTCCTTCTCGAGCATCCCATTTTATTAGTCAAAACATCAGAATGGCTGTATCTGTCCAGCAGGTGCAGAGGACAGTGTCAACTGGTCACAGAGAAATAACGTCCACCCCCGGAAGAAACCACATCCCAACTACTACATCTCTACTCTAACCAAACGCATGCAACATGATATCCTCACGCCCACCTTGGAAAAACTCCCAGTTGTAATGGCAGCCAGCGAGTTCTTAACTCTCTCACACTCAAAATCACCACACGTCCCCCATGACTCTGCGATACCCAAGCACAGCATTGCCATGTACTTGTAGGTTTTTCTGAAAGCATTAAC
>NW_009697111.1:0-12738 GCF_000703405.1 Apaloderma vittatum
CGGGGGGGACACCAGCCCGGGGGGGGCAGCAGGTTCGCCGACGGGTGTCCCCTCGCGCCCCGGGCAGTTATTACGGGAAAAGGTGGAAGCGTCTCTGGCTTCACGGGGGCATTTCCCAAACCTCCCCCCCGCCGCCTCCAGCTCCCTCCTTCCGCCGGTTCTGGCACGGAAATTGGGAAATGGAAACGCGGCGCTCGTGCGCGTCGTTCTCCGCCCGAGCGAGTTTCCCGATGCCCGCAGCTCCGTGGGTCGGGCTGGTTCTGTTCCCCCCGCAAATAAACCTACTCTGAGGGTGTTGAGTGTGCGCTGAATGATTTCAGGACTCATTTGTTAGGACATAGATGTCATCTTTCAGTTCGTCTTATTTAATGTGATTAATTAGCTTCACAGCACACTTCTGAAATGTAACTCTCAAGCGCTTTGTCAAATCCCTGCCTTGATCAGTGAGCTTGCCTTTTTTTAATATAATCTCTTAATTTAGTGATACTTTCAGTTAAGTTCTTGCCTCTTGACCCAATCTGCAAAATAGGAAACTGGTGCATGTGGGGAGGCCTTGCTTACTGCCAGTTAACCAAAGCCCCTTCTAATGAAACAGTTTTTATTATTTCTATTAAAGTAATCTTGTTTGTTTGTTTTTTTTTTTGAACAGTGGTAATGTGCCGAGGGAAGGCAGTGCAGGATTTTAAAGGTCCAGATTGTCGCTTTGTAAATTTTAAGAAGGGAGAAGCCGTGTATGTATATTACAAACTAATAGGAAAATCAACCGAGCTTTGGGCTGGAAGTGTAAGTATGATAAAGCATTTCTTCTGTTTAGTCTTCTTCACTTGGAAATCTTTTGGTTTTGTTTTTTCTCCTTCCTTTTGCCTTGTGGGAGAGGAGTTAGGGGTTTGAACATAGCTAAGTAACATAATGAATGCCATTTTGTCCTGAGACCAGTGTGAAATGGGATGTGGTTTGATCAAACCTAAGGCATTAAGTGCTGTGAAAAATGGGGAATGCTAATGCGAACTAAAAACGGTTAGAAAACTGCTGTTGTGTCAAAAACCTCCCCTTGTAGCACTGCAAATAGTACCTAACAATTCTGCCTGGAAGCTGAGCCTCCCTTCCCATCTAGGAATGCTTAAGTCTGCACTTGATTTACCCTGACTTGGTTTCATCCTGTGTTCTGTGTAATCCTGCTAAAAATCATTCTGTGAATGTGCTGCAATCCTAATATTTCTTCCTAATATTCAGCTGCTGTCTTTCCTTTTTTTATCTAAGCTGCATGTAGAATCAAGGAAAGTAGTAAAAATAAAAAGCACTAAGGTCTGTGTCTCTTTCAGCTTCAGTAACACATGGTAGCAGCTTGCAGAGTAGTGGCCTTGTCTTTCTTTGGGCAATCAAGAGGGGGTTAATGGGAAAGGAGGATCCCTGTAGTTGCAGTTATTTCATACAAAACTCTTCTTAGTTTTCATGATAACCACCTTATTTGCCTGCCAGAAGGAGAACTGAGATACCCTGGAGGAAAAGCAATTTTTGTAGGCTTCTCTTAAAAATGTTGACAGTCTGGAGGTTGCTTAGACCTCGTACCTATTACTCCCTCCTCGTGTGCTTCCGTTACATACCTTTTTGTGTCCAAATCATTTACTTCAACTTTTATTCTTAACTCTGTTTTTCTACAAGGGAAAACTGTTTTCTGCTGCCTGTGACAGTGGCCTAGGCTGCTCGAAACCACACCTGGGTGCCGACTGTGGTTCTAGTGCTTTAGTGAAAAGCAGGATGGATCACTTTCTCTAACCAGTTCAGGCTGGGTGTGGACAGCCAAGCTCTCAGCAGGAGCTGAATCCAATTAGAATGATACAGAAAGGAGCAGAAAACTGCAGCACAGGATTAAAGAAGAGTTTATAATTGTATCATGCTGGTAATTCCCTTCTGACATGTACTGTACCATAAATAATCTGGTTAATTAGCGGGTACAGGTTTCCAGGGCTGCCAGTTCTTGAGACCCGGAATAACAGCGTGGGGCCAATTTTGCGTCTTCTAACAAGGTGTAACGCAGGCTGCAAGAACAGACAGGGGGTTTAAGGTAATTGTTGAGTTAATATTCAGTTTAACTATTCACTGATAGCAACAGTTAGGTGTGTCTCCAAGTTAAAAGGATGTTTGCTTTGAGTTTAGCAAGTAAAAGCAGAAGTTAGCAGCTCTAAAAGAAATGCAAAGCTCCATTTTATTTGTTCTAATTTTTTTAATTGTGTTGCACTGTCTTCTATATTCCTCTTAGGACAGTGATGATGGACTAATTCCTTTCAGTTGGTGGCTATAATATTTATTTATTTTATTCCCCGGTTGGACTGACTGCTTTTGCATTAGTCATAATATGGCAACAACCAGTGTGCAAACGCTGTGGCGGGGCCAGAGGCACCTGCCCTTGCATTTTGAGGAGGACACTGGCACATCCAACCCCATGTCCCTGACTTGCAGATAGCGCTGGGGTCTGTCTGGCACAGCCCGCCTTCCCACGCCAGATTCAGCTGGGCAACTTGATTTATGCAGACCAGCCGTGCCTGCTGTGTGCAGTCTTGGAGTTAGGGGGAGGCTCTTGCTTGCTAATTAAAAACAGGTTACCTAGGGAGGTCTGTGATCAAAGAAATTACCAAAGAAATTCCAACTGAAGGCATGTTACCTTCTGGCACAGCCCCTTTGGGATCTCTTTGCATGACCTTGTGTGCTTGTGTGTATGCCTTGATCCCACGCATCTACTCTACTGCCTTTTTCTGTTCCCCGAAGGTTTTTTTAGGGAAATTATTTGTTAGGGCATAATTGAAACTCTGAAATCAAGGGATAACTGGTATTCTGGGCTTCAGATGGGGGCAGAGGCTAGGGGAATGTGTGTGTGAAAAGCTTCAGCTACTGCAACCTGGGGCTTATTTCAAACAAGTTGTAAATATGGGCTCTAATCCTCAAATCGATTTTGAGGAGCCAGCAGAAGTACAACAGTATTTCTGACCTGAAGGAAGATGATCTGATAAAAACGGAGCCTTTCAACAAGGCTGAAAAATCTATGACAGTTGGGTCTGGGCTTTATTTGTCTTTGCTTTTCTAATTCACTCCACCCTTTTCAAGCCATTGTTGTGTTGTTTTGTTTATTTTTTCCCCTGTGTCAGCAAACATTCTGTATTTTAACAAAACAGATCCTTTATTTTATGACTGCAGTCTTGTAAACTTTATTGCTTGTAGAACTCTCATTGAGCTACAATATGTGTCATGCAGCTTTTAGCAGAGATGCCTAACCCTCATTAATAAAGCAAGGCCAAATGCTTGGACCATGTTCTATGACTAGTATTTAATAGTGATTTTATTTATTTTATGTTAGTGATTTTATTTCATTAATAAGTTGGTTTGAGGAAAATACTTGATTTTTTTTTTTCCCCAAAGCCAAAAGGTGAACCATAGAGCTTGCATTCTCATTTTCCAGTGCACTGTGTCCTGTAGTCTCCTATTCAGCATCCAGCTCGCATTGTTTATACCATCAAGTTGTTATGTAGACTTTCCTCCTATGCATTTCTCCTGCACTCTGCCTTCATCTTTAGCAGGGTCCAGAACTCCAAAACTACTTCAGATAATTCCAAGTAAAACCTTCTGCTTTGTAATAAAACATTTCAGCAAAGACAATTTAAATTGTTGCTGCAGAAGATTGTTATTTTATCTTAGGGCAAAGGGCTGAACTTTTCCTTTGATTCAAGGTTCGGAAAACTATTTCTGGCCTCACAAGAAATGGACATGGCTGCAGATGGTGGCTTTTTTGAGTGGTTAGTTTGGTTGGTTGTTTGTTTGGTTGTTTTTTTTTTCCCAGATACATAGAGTAATAAAAAGTTAAGACGGGAAAAGAGTATGTCTGAAGGACCCAGGGGATCGGGGAATTTTTTTCCTTTTGTTTCTGTGGTTCTTTTAACAATGCCAGCGTTCAGCAAGGGCAGACCAAACCAACTCCCTTTGACCAGTGTTCTGTGGGTTTAGGTACCTGTGATGTCCGTGCTTTAGGGACGTGGGCTTTAAGATTAAAAAGATTTGAACATCTTCCCCAGCTATCCGTTTTGTGTCGCTGCGGTGGGTGATGTGAGGGTCTGGCTTCTCGGTCAGTGATGGTTGGTGAATCTGCTGCAGCTGGCTGTCACAAGTGGGCGCTGATGGGGACAGATGCTCTACACACAGCTCCCCGTTTCGTCCACCCATGGCATTTTCGCTGGGAAGGGAGTGGAAATGAAGGATGCGCTTTTTTCCTCCCTAATTTACTTGCCATTCCTGATGCCTTTTTTCTGTCATGTCTGTAGAGAATGAAGAATGTTTCCTTTATTTGCACAATGAGGCATTTTTTTTCCCTTACAAGAGAGGACTTGTAGGAAGAGGAGCAGATAAAATTTTGGGCATGCAGAGCCCATATGGCTCCTGAACCACATAATTGGGCAAACTGGGTCACTGCAGAGGACTTGTGTGGTCAGCAGCTTGGGTTACACTAAATGAGTTTCAAATTGTGATGCCTAATTACAATGGTGGTCACAAAGATTAGTCTGTAAGGAGGCTACTTTGAAGCTTTGGCTTTTGTTTTCAGAAAGATAATTTAAAATGGGGCTAGAAATTTGTAGAGAGGAACAAGCCAGTTTAGAATAAAACTGTAGTATATTGCACAATGATAAGCTTTAATCTGACTTGTCTGGCTTAATTTCCCATTCTCAGTAATTCCCAATAATAAAACTGCATACTTTATGTCTTTTCTGTAAAAGAGTACCTCTGTGTGGGAGGTAATAAATTTATTTATTTTTTTTACATATGTAACTGACTTTAGATATATCAGCTGTTGGAAGCTAAGAGTTGAACGAGAAATAGATAAAAATGAAGCCCTATAATGTATCAGTGCTTATTTCACTTGCATACCAAAAAAACAAACTAAAAAGTATTAGTACATGCTATTTTACTGGATACATCTTTCCTCTTTTTTTAATGTCATTGTAAATCCAGAAGACTTAGGCCCAGGTTAACCCTTTTTAGTGATGTCAGTGTAACTACATATACACACACACATATATGTATATACACCTAGTTGTTTTGACATAACTGATTTTCTTTTGAAATTGATTTTTAACTGAGTCCTCTTCCCAAACAAGCTTTTCAAGAAAATTGGCAATTGTCATCTTCATCAAATAACAAAACATTGAGGAAATGACTAATGCGTCTTCCCCTCTCTGAATATTTTGGTTGTCTAGGAACTCTGTGCCGTTCTAGGTGTGTCCACGAGGCTCTAATTGCACAGATTATCTAATCTGCATAGTGATAGCATGCTATTAATATTGGCTTCTTGACAGCTGTTGTCAGAACTCTCAAGTGAGAGCATTACTGTGTAGATCTTATCTGGTGAGTGATAAGAGAGATTCTTGTCTTCCACTGTTTGCCTTGGCTTAACATGCTGACTTGCTTGAAAAATAGCCATCTGCAACTGATTTTTGCCTGTATTAGTCACTGAAGAGCAACAGTGGATTTGCAGAGGGGGCACGTTTTCCACGCAGATTTTAAAATAGATTATTATCTCCGGTACAATTTTGCGTTTTCCTAAAATCTGCTTTAGGATTTTTTTTTTTTCCATTAAGCTATAAAGTGAGAATATTTTGGGCTATAATATTGCGTTTGGATGTAAATCTTATTAGTCAAAGATCCTCTTCTGCTTACTACTTGAGAAAATACTTGAGGCATAGATGGTGCTAGTGAGAGCGTGCAACAGCAGTTAAAGCACGTGAGTCAGAATGCCTGGGCTTCACTCCCAACTCCTAATAATGTTATAAGTCAGGCTTTAAAACATGAACAGTAAAACTTACCAACATCACAGGGGTGTTGTGAAATGTAAGTATAAAATCTCAGTGAAAACTCTTGCATAAACTAGGTATTGATGATCTTTTTCTTTTATTCACTTGTGCTAAAACTTCATTTAGAAATACTTGAAAGAGTTTGATGTGTTTGTTACTAGTGTTTGTAATTAGGATTTTGATACACTCAGATGATTTCAGGAGCATCTTTATGGCATTTTGTTTGCTTGTGCTTTTGTTTTCTGACAGGTTGGAAGCGATTTTGGATATTTTCCAAAGGATTTACTTGAAATAAATCATAATTATTCCAATGAGGAGCTAGAATTACCAACAGATGTAAGTCTTTCCTTGTTAATTTTTAATTAGGCTTCTTACTGTTTCTTATCTTGGTATTCAATAAAATCCTTGCGGAGGATGAGAATATCAGTGATCCTCAGTTACCTTTTGTTAGTAAGCAGCTATGTAAGTGCAAATATGCGCGTAAGTATCGGGGGGTGGAATGTTTGTGCAGCCGTGTATGTGGATGGGTTTGTAAGCATCAGCCCAAAATGTGGGCACTGATCTTTCTTTCTTTTTCTTGAGTATTCTGATATCCTTTTAACGAAATCTGTTTGGATTGAGCTCTAGAAGTTTTGCTAGCTGGCTCACACATAAGCTGTTTGTTACGTATGCAGAATTGGTTTTTTTTCCCAAACCTTTGAATTCTAAAGTGGTATCAGAAACAAACAAAACCTGATATGTTTAGCCTTTTGATTTTAAAATTGGTCCTTTGAATATAAATGGCTTTCATGAACAAATAGCTAGTAACTCTGGAATTGTTTGAGTAAGGCTTTTTCGTGGATGCAGCTTCAGACCCTTATGAAATCGTGTTCAGTGGCTTGCACTGCTGCTTGATTTATTTTTCAGAGATTGTGTGACAGGCATCTCCTGCTTGGAAGACTTTGGTCATTTGAGGAGAAACCAGCTAAAAGAGATTTGATGAACAAGCTTAGAAACGTTTGTTTTCTTCTCCTCGCCAGCATTCAGCAACAGATGATATACGTGATGAGTAAAGTGTAATATTGTCAACTCCACTGCTGACTTTCCAGTTCCTTACTAGGAGATCTCTGATTGGTCTAATCCCTAAGCTTTTTATTCAGGTTTTTAGAAGTCTTTTGGCAAAATTTCCAGTGATTTCAAAGAGAGTTTTGGCTAAGGACTCAAGGGTTTAATTCCGCACAATTAATATTAATTTACTTTGCTGCTGCATTTCTAACCAACCAAATGGATTTGGTCTTATTACTGAAAAAAATATTTGTGACTAAATATTGTTTTTTGTTTCAGGAAGTGGACTTTGTTTGCTTCGATGGTGGAAGGGATGATTTTGATAATTATAATGTGGATGAGCTTTTGAAGTCGTTGAAAGAGACGATAGGAAATGAAGGGGATATTGCATCAAGTGACCCAAGGACAAAACCAGCTGAAGGAATTGAAAAGGATGAGGAGATTGAACAGATTGATACAGTGAAGTCCCTTGATGCTTTGGATGCAGACAATCTTGAGCTCAGCACAGAAGACAAGGAAGCCCTCACCATGCCAGAGGAAGCAGACACTTCCCTTACAGAAGGAACTGAAAATACTGGGGAAGACTCCAGTGTCATTAGTCACAAAGAAAACTCTCAGGGAGATCAAATTGCACATGAGCACTTAACAGGAATGCTACATGGGAAGCTAAAAGGGCTAGAAAGTGAAAATACCAAAAACACTAGTATTCCTCAGGGTGAAACCAGTCAACTTGACAAAGAGAATGAAGAAGTCAATGCCTATACACTTTTAAACAGAGAGCTCTCTGTGAACTTGAAAACAAAATTTGGCTCAACTGCTGATGCTGTTGTATCAGATGATGAAGTGACTCGCCTTGTTACATCACTGGAAGATGATTTTAGTGAAGATTTGAGCATTAATGCTCATGATGCAGAGGAGCCAGACTTTGCAGGTCAATCTGAAGAAATCCCTTTGCTGTCTTTTGCAGCAGAGGATGAAATTACATTCCCAGCAGATTTAGATGATGATGAAAATGATGACATTGAGTCACAAAACCAGAAACCTGATGAAAATGCCAAGGGTGCTACAGAGCTAAATAACCAAAGAGACAATGAAGAACCTGAATCAGATGCATTAATTCTTAAAGATGCCCTCAGTAGGAGCAAGAAATCAGGTGACAGTATAAGCGTGGACAGATCTGAATCTAAACAAACAAAAGAGAAACAGGATGAGGCAATGTTAATCAGTAAAAGAGAAGCCCCAGCAACAACTCAACCTGAGGATCTCTCCAAAGAATTGCTTAGAAAGGAACCTGTAGATACAGGCGATCTGGGTTCACAAGACAAAGCAAACAAAACTGAACAGTTTGAAGAGCAGCTGACGGTTGATGAAACTGAGTCACATACTGAAGAGCTGAAGAGTACAGCTGTGCCTGATTCTCATGTTTTGCCTAGTCCAGGAGATGATCTGAATTCTGAATCACTTGTTAAAAGCAAGCAAGATGCTCTAAAACCATCTGTTGGTGATATCAACAAAAGTCCTGAAAGAGTGCTGCTTGATCCAATAGAGAAAGATGAAAAAATCTTTGAGGATGACACCTTGGAAGTGGTCTTGGAAAGTGATTTAAAGCACAAAAAGTTATGGGAGAAAACAAAGGAGAAAGGAAGAGCTGAGATCAAGCCTTCTCCTGATGTTCCAGTCAAACAGGTGGAAGAGGTAAAAATGACTCCGAGTGACTTAGGAGATAGTGACCTCTTGAAAGAGAAACTGGAGTATGGCATGCCTGCTGCGGAGAAAGAACTTCTAAGATGGGAAGATTTGAAACAAACAGGGGAGACGGATCATGAAAACCAGAAACCCACCCCCTCTCTTAACAAGGACCTTGAAATAAAAAGGAGGAACATGAAAGAAACCCCTGCAGGGGAGAGAGACCTAAGCCATAGAGGAGCTGTTGAGCAACCTAGGTCATGGGAAAATGAGACTGAGTATTCAGATGTGAAAGAAGAGCTTTCAAGAAATCTTGGCAATATGACAGTATTTGAAGAAAGCATTGAGAAAAGTTCCCCTGAAGAAAAATCAAAAAGCACTATGCAGAATGCTAATAGAGAGAATCTCACTCAGCAAGGAACTGCTCGTACTGAGGACATGGAGTCAGACAGAAATCTTGGCACAAATTTAGCTGAAGAAAGAATGGTAAGACCAGAATTGCAATCTGAAGAGCTGGATGCTGAGGATGACCCTGTCTTGAAACAAGTAGAGGAAGAGCTGCTGGAAGATGAGAATGCTGCAAGTGCAAAGCTGTCACAAGCAAAGGCTGCAAATATACAGGGTGATACACTAAATCTTAAAAGTGCAAACGCTGAATCAGAAGTACCAAGTGAAGCTGTTTCAGGAATCACAAATCCTACTTACGAATCAGGAAAGCAAACAAACTCATTTTCTAACGAGGCAAAAAAAATGCTCGGCATGCAAGATGCGAGTGAGACTGGGAGGAAAGAGGCTGATGTACCTGTAAGCAAAGATGCTAAATTGGATGCGGTGGAAAGTGTCATGGAAGATGAGGAGTCTTCCGAAGCTGAGGACCCATCAGCTGTGGAAGAACATAATTTCCAGTCTCCTGACATGGAAGACAACAATGGCTTTCACCAAAGGAAAGATCATTTCCCAGAGGGCATTTCACAGAGACACTCAAAAGAGGTGCAAAATTTAGAGCACACGAGAAATGACCACCAGCAATCTGCACATTTCCCCAGTCCTGCTGACAGTTCAGCAGCTGCAGATGACACTGTGCCAGACTTCAGTGAGTCTGTGAAGCGACTCACAATAACGAGAGATTTTCTTGATGAAAAACGTGTGATACGTCTACAAAAGTACCTTGGGCTTCAACATGTGGTTAGGATAGAAGCCATGTTTCATGACATGAAGACGGAGATGGAGCTTGCTCGGAAGGCAAGCCACAATAATGATGATACAGAAAAAGCTTTGGACCAGATACTTGAGTTCTCGGAATCGAGCATTATGGATGTTGTGGGAAGAGTTCTGGATTCCAGAGTGGCAGAAAATAAAGAGGAGGTGGTGAAAGAGATGGATTTGTATGATGAGGAGAGTGCACTGATGGATGATATTCAAGAATTAATATATTCTTTAAGGAGTAAATATTCATCTGCTAGTGAGAGTGTCCCACTTGCATCTATTCCAGAACAGGAAGATGATCAACTGCACCTTCAAGGTAGGATGTTAAACCAGTTAATAAATAGATGAGCCAGAAGCAAAACCTCTCCCGGGCAACACTATGTAACCCAGAGAAGCTTTGAGAAGAGATTGAGGCAGCAAAATTGAAAGAGGCCCTGTGGAATGTGCTGGGATTTTATTTTGAATGTATATTTTTGGCATTGTGATGGATGGTCCAGGGACAAATCCTGAGAGGAAACCTTGAGCACAGCATGTCTGTGCTTTCGGGCCAGGTTCTGTGTAAGATAAGTGGGATCCATGGATGGCCATGGCTGCAAGGAGCCATTCGGGTCACGCCTATACCTCATCCTCTCAAGGAACAGGGATTCACTTTACCAGTGTGCTGAATTTTCTGAAAGGTTTAGAGCAGTCTTTCTCTGAACTAGCTAGGACCTATTTATGAGTGGTCCAGTGATTAATGCAAATGTCAGGCACCAAATCCATGCACCTAAAATCTCACGTGTCCCTGTCATCATGTTTTTTCCCATATTCATAAAAGTGCCTCGGTAGAAGTACAGAAGAAACAGATCTTTTGGGGAGGAAAGAAGCAGCCGTAGAGTCTGCTGCAAACTTGTTGGTTTTGTTTAATGTATAAGGTGGTAAGGTAGGCTCTTTGCAAGGCTTCTTTTACAGTAGTGCTTGTTATGTATGTGATTTCTGATAAAGTCATGAACAATGAAAATATTTCACCTTGCACTATTTCATTGCAAGGTCAGTGGTTGATACCTTGCGTACATAAACATTTTATTAGATGTTACTTAAAGTTGATTGAGAATATATATATGAAGCAATACACAAGCTGAAGTGTTTTAAAAGTGTCAAGAAAGCTTTGTCAGATGCAGTGTTTCACTGGAGACAGCTGCAGATAAGAAATACACATAAGCTCAGAGCTTAATACATGTCTCCCTGTCAGTCACAGATGGTGCAAAAGAGGCTGAACATGACAGACTTTCCATTGGAAACCCAGATGCCATTGATAACAGCAATGAAGAATTTCAGCAGCTTGAAGATAAGAGGCCAGAACAGCATATAGAGAAGATGGAGAGGGATATTAAGGTTCCACCTGAGCATGAAGAGACCAACTTCTCAGATCATAGAGAAGCTGAAGAAGGATATGATACTGAAAGGGCATCACTGCTGGAAGACACTTTGTTTGGGTCAGTTGATTCAGGACAGAGCGCCAGGGAAGATACTGCTGCAGGTAACCTTTTGGAATTGGGTTATTTTTTTCTTTTGAATGTGTTTTAGGCAAATGCCAATTTTTTTCACTCTTATTTTCCTTGTTGCTGTAGTCAACAATGTTGCTGTAGTAATGGCTTTCACTAACCCATGACAGTCCCTCTAGTGGCAGTCCTGCTACCACTCATCTCAATAGAAAGGTTTTTCTACTACCTTTTTGCACTACAGAAATTGGAAGAGCTCTCCTGTCAGTAATGTAGTCGGAGCTCTGTGCTCAGGCTGGTGAATTGTGTCTCAGGCTGGTACCGGCTAAAGAGCAGACATCACTGGAGGCATACCATCAGCCCAGGTTTCTTCCTCCTTGCAGCAAGGCTTGACAGTCCAACCATTAGGCTATGTAGAATCACATGCTTTCGTGCTCTTTAACCTGTGACTCTGGGCTATATCACTTTTCGGGAGTGTAGCTTCCCTTAAGCAGTTCAATAATTACTAGCTAAGGTGTTTGTTGGAGTAGGTGAAATTTTTGACTCTTTTCTGCTGAGGCCTTCTCCTTCTGGAGCAAGTGTGCTGACCTGTGCTGACTCGGCATTATGCCAAGGAGGGATCTGTCATCCTTCCCCTGCTTTGTTTTGCCATGAAACTACCTTTGCCTCCATTCTCAGTGCTAAGTTCAGCTTTGCTATCTTGCATTCCTGTCTAATTATGCTTAATAAATCTGTCTTCACTGAGCACATCTTGCTTAGCTGCTGAGGTACTATACCATTTCCAGTACCAAGCATTTTTGAGCAGCTACTAAATTCTGACGGAGACTCTAGGTTGAATGCAAAGATACCTAATGAATTTTAAATGGCTGGTGGATTACTTATGTGGTTAAGCAGTCGGATGCTCAGTTGTACTTTAGACCGTCTTCTGTGTCTTCCTCGACGGCCGTTTGCTAGGAATTCCTGTGCGGACTGCTAGAAGTGCTGAGCAGAAACAGGGCAGATGGTTGTAGAGCTGCTGGTCACAGGAGCTGTTGAAACAAGCCTGGGCTGGCGGCTCTGTCCCTCTGCTAACCCCAATTCACGGCAACAGGAGCAGGGACAGCAAGGGGGGGCAGGCTTCACAACAAGGCAGAAGCAAAGGCAGTTTAAAGCTGATGCTGTACTAACGATGCTGTAAGTTTATGAGGAGACAGAGGTTTACTGATGAGGAATAGAGGAGCGTGTGCTGTGTTGTCGTTACTGCTGTTGACTTGCTGCTGAAGGAGCGGGCGAGGCCGGCTTGGCACAGCACCTCTGCGTGTCTGTGTCCTTCTCTGCGGTACTTTCCTACAGCAGCCTAAGGAATGTCGCTATTCTGTAACGGGGCTTTTGCTTCTTTCTTCCAATACCCTGGCGAACCGAGGAGTGCGATTTGAAATCTCGCCTGCGATGCCGCAGACAACGCGGTGGGAGGCGGGGCAGAGGCGTGTTCCCGTCGCAGCCCTCCC
>NW_009697112.1:0-10464 GCF_000703405.1 Apaloderma vittatum
TGCGGCAGTGCTGCAAAAAAGCTGTTTTGATAAGAGCCAGTTGTCTCGCTCTTCCATGTGTAAGGCTTGGCGCTTGGCAGGCAACAGGTTCTCATCAGTCACTGGGGCTGGTCTGTCACGCAAGGTGTTTGCATTTGTCAGAGCTGGCTTTCTGTTCCCAAATCGCTCGGTGGAGCTGCACAGCAGAGGTTTACCTCCTTTAGCATACACTTGGCTGCACAGGTATGTCCTTGGTGGTGAGCTTTTCCTTCCCGTGTGATATTGTAGCTTCTTGGCAGTTTCCAAGCAATCCCGATGCCAACTTTGAAAAGTCACTTTTTAGAAGTTGTGAAATATGAGGTATTAAAAGTATCATATATTGTAGCCCATGCAGACGCTTGGATCTTTGCTGGTTGACTTCACAGGTATGGGACCTCCGGTAGGGAAAAACCTGCTGGAGGCCTCAGCTTCTGCTTCGCTCTATCAGCAGTTTGCCAGCCTGCCATGTCAAGGAGTCTTTAAATACTCTCTGAAGACAGAAATAAATGATTAGACATAGGAAGCAGGAGTTGATCTCAGCAAGAAATAACTTCTGAATACACAGTTTCAGTCTCTTAGTGCTTCTTGTGTGCTGCTCTGTCATTTTGATTGGCACTAACTTCACACAGTTTTTGCTCTTTGGACCTGTATCGGTGCCTTTCTTGTGGCTAGCGAGTAAGGCAGGCCTACTCCTTTCTTTAAGCATCCTTCCTTATTACTGAGTGACAGCATTTCTCCTTTATTCAAACATAGCAGGCACTCATTTAGAGAATTCATTAACTGAGCACTAGTGAAGAGAAGAGAGATCTTTGGTCAAATAAGAGATCCATTTTTTCATGCAGGTTGCAAGACCAGCAGGATTCAGCAGACCTCATGTTTTACTTGGTAGGGTTGGAGTGTATGCATGGTTAGGCAGCAGTCCTCCTCTTGCTTCTTTGACTACAGGACAGTATAGCCCAAGCTGTTCTCTTCTGGTTGCAGTTAGAATGTGATCAGCCCCCCCTTAAGTAAATGGAACAATTCCCATGCACAAACACTGGTAATGTTAGGGCTTGTATTTGTGTGCTCTGCCTTAAAAGACTCGGATTCTCTCTCTCTTTCCAACCAGCCTTCTCTTCTCTGACTCTTTTTTGAAATCCATTTTTTCCCTTCCCTGGTTATTCCTTTTCAGTTGAAAAAAGACATCCTTAAAGTAAAGAGTGAAGTTCCTGAGGCCAGTAGAAGTCCAGCAGGCTTCCTCTTCTCAGTTCTTGGGTCTGCCTCTGCCACAGCCCAGAGCAGCTGAAAGCAGCTGGTTTGGATGCTGGGACAGTAACCGAGTCATTGCTCTGCTGAAGCAACACATGCATCAGATGTTTATCTCTGGTACCAAGAGGGATAAAGCATGCTCGGTGAAGATGGGCTCTTAGGAGAGGACAAAGGACTTCTCCTTAGGCAAGGCTGAGCAATTTTGGGAGATTTCTGTTTAAGTCAGTCTGAAGAGCGTGAGAAAACCATAGTACACTGCAGAGAATGTCCAGGAATCGTAGAAACTAGAAAAAATACCAGAGTTAGTGGTAGTGACATAATAAAGATAATATACTTAACAAGTTCTTCTGTATGTACAATATCTATGATACTAAATATAAGCCCCAAGGTTGCAAACAGACAGAAATGTTCCCAAGTTTTGGAGAACACTTTAGATGCGTGAAACATGCAGGGCATGCCAGTGAATATGTGGAAATGAGCATCGGCAAGCAAGAACATCGTGTTAGTCTTGGTCATAGTTTACCATGGACATGATGCTGTGGAAACTTAAAAGGTAAGGTGTTATTCAGGTGAGAATCATTCCAGACAGAAATTCCTTTCTTATTCTCCTATTTTTGTACTTTGCTATTTTTGAATAGTGGGTTATTTGAAAAATACTGTATTGTCAGGGGTGATCTGCTGCTGCTGTTGCGTACTTTACTCTGAAGCATACATCCTGTTCTCAGAGTGATGGCACAATTTATGGAGACCAGCAACAGCTATAGAGATTTAAAACCAACCTTTTAATTCCTCCACTAAGTAGAATGGAAATTGTTGCAGAAGTTTTGTGTCTTTCTCTGCTTACGGAATTGTAATTTGTCAGTCAATAAGGCTGAATTTGGCACCAGCAATGGAATTCTTTGTTACATACTGACCTTGAAAAACTGACTCTTGGTTTTTCCATGTGATTTTTTAAAATAATTTCTGCCCTGCGGTAGCCCCCTGAGTATCTCAGGTTGGTGAGCTTTCCTGAGGCTTCTGAGCATTAGGAAGCTTCATGCTCTGAATTTCCACAGAGACAGTTACTAGGTGAAACTGGCATTTGTCTGTGGAAGAAACATGATTTCCTCCTCTTCAGAAAGCTACTTCTTATTGTCAGGAAATCTCCACTCAGTTTGCTGTGTGTCTTCTGATTTGCTAGGTGGACAAGCTGTATTTCTTCGGTGCCTTAATTTTTCTATCTGTGAAGTGGAATAACAGCAAATGTTTCTTGTATCCCTAGGAAAGATTTTGAGATGTGACAGAGTAGTAATGGAGAGTGCTGTTGGAAGTATTACACTGTGATTGCTATCTGCTTTATGCTTAATGCTTAGTACTGCTGCATGGATTAAGCTGCAGAAAATAATTACATTTTGGATGAGGCAAAGTCCTGTTCTGAGTACTGAAATAACTGAAATGTATTTACTAATATGGAAAAAGCAGAGGGTGGTAGATTTCCCTCAGAAAAAAATACAATCCCCTCATTTATTCAAAGGCTGTGGCTCATTCTTCAGAAGTTAGATTCCCTCCTCAGATGATAAAAATGTAAATATCCGTTCATCCACAAAAATCAGTCATTTTGTTAAAACTTAGATCCAATGTAATGCACGCTTTTCCCCACTGTTGCATCTTCAAATATGTTCAGACTATGTAAGCTATATACACATGGTGAATATTGGTCTCTAAATGGCAATGCCAGATTGTATTTAATGGCTGTAAAGATGGATGGGATTTCTGGATTGGATCATTTTTTTAAGGGACAAATACATTAAATACATAAAATGCATAAATAGGAATTACTATATTTCCAGAGGAAAAAAAAAGGACCAGATTTAGGTGGTCTTATTGTGGATAATACTTTTTCTTTCTTAAGTAATTTCGTTAAGTTTAGTGGCCTCACTTGTAAATAACGAATAACCCATGCTGGGAGAACTGTGCTTTGAAAGATCTGTGCTGCTGGAAAACATTCAAATGTTTTTCATGCAGGAAGTTTGAGAGAATCATAAAAGATGGGCAATTAAAGGAAAGCAGACGTGAGTTTCTCTGAGAAAGAACTCGAGGAATGAGAACTGGTCAATAAACCATAAAGTGGGTCAGCCTTAAGATCCCCATAGGTTAATAAAAAGCCTCTTCTGGAAAAAGACAAGGAAGGAAACTAGGAAGAACATAACTGGTACAGAGTTAAAGGCCCTTGCAGGGAAAGATAAAGGAGGAGGATGTTAATGGATTCAGAGAGCTAAAGGGAAAGAAGACATAACAAAAAAGGTCATTTAGGTAGAAAGCCAATAGCAATTGCAGAGCAAGAACAAATAATTATTTGAAAAGGGTTTTGCTAGCCTTTCATTCACAAGTGTAACTTTTAATTTTTACAGTCTTGCCAGTCTCTCCCACTTGAAAAATTTACAGATGTGCATCTGACTGCAGATATACAAGCACCTCTGTATTGCAAAATGAGAGAGGGCCAGGGATCGATCTCATGCCTGCTCCCAACAGCTCTTTTCAAGAGAAAGCACAGGAACAGTCTGGGGAAATTTCCTCCAAGGACCACAGTCACAAGCCAGGACCAGACCTCGTTGTTGGCCCTGATCTTCCAAATCTAGCCCAAAGGTGGTGTGACTTCAAATACCTGCACATACCCTTGTGTCCCAGGCTGTGGTATGTGACACGTACCCATAGGTTCGTGCTGTAACTAAACCGCTGCTGGGCTGCCTAAAGATTCGCTTTATTTCCAACATTGTGAACTGCTGGAGGGGGAGAGCAGGGAAATGTGTCCTAGGGGTATGGTAACCTAGCAAAGCTCATGGGCTACATGCTATGTACCGTCAACACAGCCAGTGAGATCGAGTGGTTAGTGGTTTGGACCCAATCCAGTCCTTGCTGCTTGGCCTTAGGGATCACACCCTGTCCCTCTCTTAATTGGGAGCATAGACTACACAAAGAGTTTGTTCCCAGCAGCCTCTTGCAGAAAAAAAAAAAAGAGTTTCTGCGTTTCTTGCTTCTACCCTGTCATTTCTCCAATGAATAAGTTATTGCATCAGTCTTAGTGTTTGCAAATAATGCCTTTTTCCCAGGGGCAATGTGATTGTTTCTGTGCAGAATTCCTTTAGTGCAAATCCTCATGTTTTATTGTTGCTCTATGGCGAAACTACAGCATTACATCCTAAGCTAAAATAGTAAATTGTGTTTGCGAAGGAATGAGTGGGCCACTGTTTATGTTAGTCTGCAAATTCCAAGTGAAGTGAACAGCAACATAAGTCTTTGGGTCAGGAAGAATAAATAGCTATAATTCATGGAATTACTCTGGGCTTTTTGGATCTGGACTGTTTCAAGGCAGGGGAAAGTTCACAGTCTTTGCAGACTTTTTAAAAAGAAAGGAGAGAAAATCTTATTTCAGTATTATAGATTCATGGTGTGTTACAGCCAAGTATATGCATTATGTCCAACATTTTAAATGTAATTTATCTCCAAGCACACAAATTAGACCTTCAGATTAAAAATATACAGTAGGTTCTTGAACTTATGCATATCTAATCTAAGAATAAATTATTAAATTCATAGCATCCCATAGCTACATTTTCAACTCGGGGTACTAGAAATCTTACGAAGGAAAAAAAAAGAAAAATTCAAAAAACAGTGAAAAGACTGAATTGTTTTCACTGGCATGTTGTGTGGAATGAGCAATAGAATTGTCACTCCACAATTTTGCCTGTTGACAATGTTCCTGGAGTCTAGCCTTACGATTCAGCCATCCTCAGACACACTTTTGAGAAGAAACATCAAGAAACTTTGAGCACATGCTTATATCCACCACACTCAGCATATTATCTTAAGCTTACAAGTAAGTTTCAGTAACTTACAGGACACTTTGGTGTGTGCTCAGTGGGGTCCTGAAGGCAGAAATCCTTCTGTGTAGCTAACTTGGAACAAGAGGTCAGGAAACACATCTGTTTTATTTGGATGGAGGAATTTTCATTCTTAGTAGATCTTGGCCAACAAAGAAAACATTTGCAAGCAACCTTATTAAAGGAAATGCTAATACCTAGTGTTCAGTCTGGCCAAGCGTGGACTTACATGGGGAACTTTGATCTTCCTCTGTGCAGGGCTTTCACAACTATATCTACATGTAGAGGTGATCCACAATCTAATTTTGATAACATACTGTTAATAAGAAAAGGTATTATCTTTATGAAATATTTCTTCCCTTATCCAGTCCTGTTGTAAAAATTAAAATTGTTCGCCTTTGCTGCACCACAGCATCATCTACCCTGAATGAAAATCAGTTTCTCTGGTTTACTCACAGCTGATCAAGGTAATGATATGTTCTCATGGGTGAATTTCATTAGTTTAGGCAATGGATTCCACTTCAGAAAATCAGAAGTAAGACTGTGCAATGTTTCAGACTTCATGAGCCCTTTTGAATGTTTGTAGAAAAGTTGAGGCTGAGCTTCTCTTGTAGTTGTTTGGTATCGAACTTGTAGCCACCACTAGCATCAGACCAGTGCTTGGCCTCTCTTTTCTTATTGATTGCCATCTAGAAGCTTTGCTACTGGGACTCAGTGCAACATCTTATTTACATATTCTGTGTACAGCTGAAATTCACAGTCACTTCCGTCAAAGCCTGGATCCTGAGTAGAACAGAATACAAAATTCAGCAATTCTTTTGGTTTGGGTGCACATTCATTCTGAAGTGATGATTTAACTTGAGATGCATTAGATACCATTTCATCACCAGACCACAAGGAGATGTATTTTCCCTGTGTGTATTCCCTGTTCTGAAATCTGACACAGAGATATCAGTGGGTCAGAGCAGTTATTTCCTTAGTCCTGGAGTAGAGAGGAGGTAAAGGATACCTTTTCCTATCTGTCTTCCTGCTCCGTTCATATTGCTTTTCCACATCCCGTACCTATTGTTTAAAAAACAATGTTCCCTCATATTTAATTATTTTTGCATATATGAGAAACTGGTCATACATTTTGTCTTCCTGTCTCCTTTGTGTTGTTTTTTTTTAAAATCTGAAGTCAGTTATTATTGACTGTTTGGAGTCTTTTGTTTCATAAAGCTAAAACTTTTAGAAAATAACAAAACAGTAAGACTTGGAATAGGTGTGGTACTGTCCTGAATATTTAAATAGAAGACTAATTATGTACCTTCTTGCCCTATTACAGCTCGCTCTTACTATGGAGAGGTCCTAGTATTGTTGGGTTAGAGACTCCATTCTTGAAAGACAACAAGTATTAGGATATAAAAAGGATATTTTGAAAACAATATTAAAAAGATTAAAAGCATCATATTTTTCATGTGGCTATGTGACAGATGGTAGGATTGTAAGTTGTTTTTGGTTTGTTTTTTTTGTCTAGCCAGTTTCCTTGGTGCTGGTATTTTTCTGTTCCTTTTTCCATCTCATTTTTCCTAAATTATCAACCAGAGTGAAGAAAAGTACTGATGCTTCTATATAACCATAACTTCACTGCATAACTTCATGGTAGTTTTTTTGCTGTCCCTTATCAATATAGATGTCAGTTCTAAAGATAAGACATAGAAATAGATTAAGGTAACCCCAGAAATGTAAACAGTCTCTTCTAGCACCAGAGCTAGGAAGGGCCTGAGAGATGCTGTTTCTCCCATGCTTCTTGCCCTGCTCCAGGCAGTTACTGATCTGTTACTGCTCTGTACCACTGTATCACAGCAGTGTGTCTCTTCTATACTGAGATCCCCATCTTGCCCAGCTCTTCTCCAGAACAGGATATGAGTTCCCAAGGACCTTGTCCTTTTGTTGCCCTGCAAGATCTCTGCATGAGAGTAAAAGAAGAGATTCTGCAGTCTTCTGTACCCTGCACTAATGCAGAGGGCAAGGCACAATACTGCCCTTCGTGGGCGTTGGACTAAATGATCTTTGGAGGTCCCTTCCAACCCCTAACATTCTGTGATCTCTTCTCGAGAGCATCTAGCAGCACTTCAAAGTTAGTCTCTGTAGAGAGTTCTGCTGCAAAATACACTTTTTAAAAAATTGTTCCTGAGTCTTGACCTCCGTAGTGCTACAGGCTCATGTAGAGTTACAGAGGGAATCTCATCATGTTCCACTTCAATGAACAATGAACATTATGTTCCAAGACAGTGATTTAAATTTATGATGCTCACTCCATGATCTTCCTGCAAACTTTGCTTGTGACCTTCTGATTCCCATGACCTTGTGTCTCTAAAAAATGCCCCTTCTCAGCAGACCTCATTCCTGTTCTTTCCTGTCATTATCCCAAATACTCATTTCTCTCCAGTTTTATTACCACATGGTTACTCTGTCCTTCGATGATCCATCCAATAGAGTTCTTTGTCATCTTTCAACAGAAGATCATCATGAGGGGCCCAGGGCATTACTTTCTTTCCTCCAGTCATGCCAGCAAAGGAGACACTAACTCACTTTTCTCTGTTAATAAAACCTGGGTAGAAGCTTGAGAAGGTCAGGAGTCACAGCATCTGCAATACCCTTTTCCAAATCTCCTCACATGTAGACAGTGGAAGTTTTCAAATACTTGCATGTGTTTACTTGAGAGCGGTTTAGTACCATATGAATGTAGAAACTCAGGTCAAAATCTGTTGGACTGTCTCGTCCCACAGTCACATACAGAATTACTCCTTAAGGTCTGTTGTTTAGTAATACAATCAACCTCATGCTGGACTACTTAAAGTTTTCTGTCATTTTGTTTCTACTACGTCTAATCTGTGATTTTTTCTCGAAAAAGACCCTGTAGTAAGGAAGCATTTTCTGATACTTGGTTTTATGGTTTCTTTTAGTTATTTCGATCTCCTGGTTATCTGCTGTAAAATCACTGCACAGAATCAGTTCTGTTTAGCTCACATCATGGCATCTGTACTCCTCAAACGCACCCATATAATTCCTTTGTCTGTTTGGTAGCACTCTTCAGATATTTGAAGACACTTGTTATCTTTGATGGAAAATTTTACTTAAATCTCCTCCCCTTTATTATGTAGCCAAGTACACATGTTCGATTCTTTAACAATTCCTTGTACGTCACTCTCTCTGGTCCTCTGATTTTTTTTATTGTTTCACTTTGAATTCTCTCCAGTGCTGAATTTTGTATGAGATCTCTGATCTCACAAGCAGTCTCTGTAAAAGCAGTGTCATTATATCCCTTTAGAAAATGTAACTTACCTCCTTTTGTTGTAACACAATAAAACCTGCTCATTGTTGTACAGGATCTCAGTAGCTGCTGTGGGCATGCTGTTGCTTTGTAAACTGCTGTCATACATCATTTAGGATCCATTGAATATGCAATGGTCTTCTTGGCATTTACTAGCCATGTTCTGAAGATTTTTCTTGATGGTGTGCTAGCTGGTGGTACTCCAGTTTGCATGTGAATACATTTCTTCCCTTCTTAAATCTCAGTAAAGTTTTTGCGTTCTCCATTCTGGTTGGTGTTGGCAATTAATATCTCCAAATTAATTATATCATATGCAAGCATGCTTTTCCATCTCTCTTTCAGGTCATTAGTGAAAATGCTAGAAAGAAAAACTGAAAATATTTTTTTTAGTCTTAGAACTAACGATTCTTATTACTCCTCACAGTGGGAGCTGCATACAAGGTAAACTTACTCGACTACAATGGTAACATTGCAGTCCTCTTTAAGGTAAAAATAGACTAAACAATTGTAGTATACTGACAAAGGATTTACTGTAATATAGCAATTAGTCTGTTTTTTAAACCTGCAAATGTAGATATTTAACTCTTCAGTTTTCAAATCAATTTCAAATTTACTACAGTAACATTCTGGCTTCCTAGTGGTCCTCCTCTTCCAGATTCTGGACATAATACTGGTAAATCATGTGGATCTGAAAGTGTTGCCCTCTCAGATTTTTCTTCTTGTGCTTATATCATCCTCATGCTGAGGCTGACTTTGGTATTGAGGGAAAATGTGGCCATGGAAAACTTCAAGCCTAAAAGAAATGACATTTTTATGTTGTGAATGTCTATATGGGGTTCTGGGGGTGTTGTGGAATTTATTGCAGGCTCTCTCTTGGCTGTGCATCCGCATTGCACAAGCACATCTTGCCTTTAGGGTCTGCAGGTTTGGAAATAGGCTTATGCTGGAGAGGGGAGGTTGTAACGGGAGAACGATTTTGTGGTGAAAGCAGTTGGTAGTATTAGAGTGTATACATTTAATGTGGATGAGAAGCTAGAGTTTGCTTAACTGCTTGTAGTTTAAGTATCTGTTTGTCAAATGAGGAGAAAGATACATCAGCTGGGTATCTTGAGGTATCTTTGTGGGTATGACTGTGTTCAGGGGTCGTGGTGATCCAGCCAAGAGACTGCTTTTGTAGCAGTGGTTAGCCAGATATCCCTGAATCCACCAGTTACTGTCTTACAGGCTCTGAAAACAGGGAAGGAAGTTGTGTGTGAAAGTACAGGGAGAACTGGGTTGTGTGGAGAGTACGCTTATCTTCCTCCCAGACCACAGCACTACTTGACTCAGTCGCTGTTTTCACTGAAATACAGAATTCAGTTGTAAGTACTCGATAGTGACAGTAACGGTGATTAGCTATGCAGATGTGTTTCTCTGTTTTAGGTAGGCTTGGTTATAGCCCTACCCTGGAATGTCTTCTGCTCTTGAAATTTGCCAAATGCAAAATTATGTTTTCTCACCCCCCCCAAAAAATTATCATGTATTTAAAGAAAAGTAAAAAGCTGTGCAAAAAGCATGTGGGTAGCGTTTCAGCTGCCTTCCCTCAGGTGATTTTCTGCTGTAAACATTCTGTGGAAATATCGTGGCATACGGTTTACTGTACAAGATTTAATCCTTTAACACAGCTATCTTTACTTAGAAGCTTTAGGGAAAATATATGAAATTGTACATTATTCAGTTGCTTCTGAGTGTTTCTAAAGAGTGGGACTAGGCTATAAAACAAGAAGACATAAAGAATATATTTAGATATCTCGTGGGTTTTTTTGTGTCATCAGTGAATTTTCATTCACAGATCATTTGGTTTTGGTTTTATTTTACAACCAAATGCATTTCTGACTTTGGCAGCGTTAACTTATGAAACACATTCCGCTGTATTTCTTCGTTTCCCTCTCGATACTAAGCACCTGGTGTCAAATAATGTCTGATGACAGCGCGGGGATTCCTATTTCTGTTTCGCGTTGATTTGGGCACTCTGTTGCAAGG
>NW_009697113.1:0-27506 GCF_000703405.1 Apaloderma vittatum
GCTGCCGGCCAGGGTCAAACCACGACAAACAGGTTACATTGGAAAACGTGTCAGTTATAAGCTGGACTTGCCACACTTGTGCTCCACAGCAACGCACCTGGTGCAAGCATACAAGAAAAAAATCTGCAATTGCCCCGATTCATATCCAGCTCTGTTTAGACCTCTGTTCAGCCTACCATCCTTGTAACTTCTTCAGTTTTCTGTGCAGACTTGAAGCTGGCCATAGACTACATAGAGAACTCCACCACATCAAGCACCCCAGAAAATGAAGGCAGAATATTTTATTTCTGAACCCCAGTCAGGCTTTGGTAGGATCCAGGAGCTGACAAATGAGTATGTCCAGCAGCAGAGCATTAAGTACCTAGGAGAATTTTACACTGATAGCAGACAGTTTACCTGTCCCCAATATCAATGGAGTGGGATTTTTCTAAAGGGCATTCTTTTAAACTTCACAAGAATGCCAACAGGCAGCCTTAGTCCAGTTTAAGCTTAACTATAGTGTATTATTTTCTTACACCACAAAACAGAAATATTTTAAAAAACTTCATTTACTATATTCAAGTTATATTTTAGGATGACTCATATGTTCCTGCTTTCACTTAAGAAGTGTCAATATCTGCAGTTTTTGTCCTGAACGGGAAAAGAAAGTGGCACACCACAAGGGCAAGCAGTCAAGAAAACCTATAACAAGCATGGATGACTTGATCTTGCATATTAGTGAGACTATGACCCAGCTTATGTTCTAGTCCATCCAAGACCCACTCCTCTATAAGATATTTGTTATTTCTGAAAGATGTCTTGTTTCATATGACTCAAACTGGAAACTGCCCAGACCGAGGTCTGGACTATACTTTCTGTATATGACGAGATATTTTCTTAAGACCTGTAGGAACTATTGGAACTGGCACAGAAATATGATTATACAAATATAGCCCAGTAGTTCTGGGTATTTCTGGTTTTGGTATCACATACTGCCTTGGAACGTAAATTATAAAACAAATCGAGCAAGACAAGATTGCACTTGCTTTCCAGGGTTAGAGGCAGAATCCAAGATCTCCAGCAGGCATTAGTACTGCTGCATTGGACAGGGGGGGACCATCATTCCTTTAAAGCAAAGTAGAACTAACATTTAGAGGAACAGAGTGTTGCCAAACTGCAGATGACCTCTTTTTAAAAATACCACTACAAAGGATTTTCCTGTTTCCTGGTTTCTGAGCACTGCAGTTGGCCTAGCTCAAAGAATATTTAAAAAAAAAAATCTTTTCCTTACAAAATCAAGTTAGACATTTACCTTGCCTTGTGCGTTGGACTACCAAACAGGCCTGGTTTGAAAGGCAGAGCACTGAGAAGAACAGGAACGATGTGAGGGGAAAAGACATTTGAGGCTGGGAAAAAAGTACAGCTGCTTCTGTTCTGCACTGCAGTATGAGTCTTCAGGTTTCAAGAAAGGTACCTGAATAGGTAGTCTGAGAAAGCATAAAGCAAGCAGCTGGGTTTGGCTTGGCACTCCTGAGGAAAATCTGTTGTTTGCAGCGGTACACAATGAAGATTTCTTTATGTCATACAAAGATCAAGATGCTGGAAGTGGGCCAATTCCCTGCCAGACATAAATTAGAACCTGCTTTATCAAATGGAGTAAAAGTCTCAGGCTAAGCGGCAAATTAGGTGAAGGGATAGGGAAAGTCAGATTTGAAATACTGACTTGCTTTTAAAAAAAAAATAACTCTACTTATATCCACAAAAAGGATTTTCATTTTGGTTTTATTTCTCTAAAAATACGAGACATAACAAGAAAACAATGTATTACATATTTTTCTAAGAATAAACACATGAAGAATTGATGTACTACTAGGACAGGAAGCATGACTGTAGTGCTTAAAGAACAGAGCATCTGAACAACAGCTTTCTGAAAGATTTCTTTGTGGCAGAGAAAAAGCACTGAAATAGCAATTGTCCAGAATTAGCCATTCTTAGTGTATCACTTTGTGGGCAGAACTAGAAGTGTTCAAAACAAAGAGGGGTTCTAAGTATAATAGCAGAGCAAAAAGTGTCTGCCAGAAAATCTGCTCTTGAATGGCAGTGAACATTGTGGCAGATTAGGAGAGACAGGCAATGATTAGCTTCACAATCTAAAACACAATTTTAGAAAATTCTTCACATTTAATAGGAGCTTAAAAGATAAAACAACCCAACCACTGCAACAGACATCTACAAGTATTTTTAATATTAAATAGCCAGACATCATGACAGGTAGAGCTGTTAGCAAAACAGAAGTCTGTCTAATTATCTCTAGTTTTAAGCCCTTCTTTGGACTTGCTTCTAACTTTTCAAAATTGTTTGGACTCACTATAACTCATGCTTTTTCTAAGGAGAAAAAATTTATTTTGCTTTAATTTTAGAATTTAAGCTCAAGTGGTTCAGCTGCTATAGAATGTTGGAAGCTTCATTCTGGAATGCAGAATAGGCTGTCCTAGGATACAAGAAAGTTAGCTTTTTGTTTCAAATCCATAGTTTTCTCTTTGATATTAACTTCCTATAGTTAGCACTTTTATTTGCATCATTAAGAGGTTCTGACACTCCAGCTGCTCTTGTTTGAAATGAAAGTAAACTCAAATTTCCAACAGCATACCTAATGCATTCCAACTGCTAGAGGGTTTTCAGTACAATACATCCAGATAGGAATCAAACACAAAAACAGTGAAACACAAACAGGAAACACCGGGTCCTCAGCACTACCTGTTTGACTCTGCAGATCCCCTCCATCATTCCACATGAACAATTGACCTGGGCACAGGCTAACACAGGAACTGGCTCACAGAGCATCAGCTGAGAGAACCGCCAGACCTGGCCTAGGCAGAAAGCCGAAGGGCCAAGACTTGTAACTGGTACTGTCTCAGGACCTCCTCAGTAGTTCCCCTGGTGGGCCACCATTAGAGAGCACCAGAGTCCAGACCACCAAGCCCGCACACCAACATTGGTTCTTATCATGTGCGATGCACTGGTGGGAAAGCCACCGGATAAACACTACCCAGTCAAAAAAAAAATCATCTTGGGTTCTGTCACAATTCTGCTAAAATCCCATCCTCATATGTCATTTCTATTTCCACGTACAAGCACATCTCAGTGAAAAAACTTCCCTTGCACTCTAAATACTGAATCAGCTCCCATGACTTCAGCTGTTGAAACATGACATGCAAAGGTAAGTTAACCACAGGAAACAATGTAACCCAACATGCACACTCTGACCAGTAGGACCATCTACATGGCACCCTGAAATATGTAAAGAGCCTCCAACACAGACCTGAGTCTGCTTGGCACAGCCATGGGAAATACACACTAGTACCATGAGGAGGGGGAAGCACAGACTCCCACTGTAATCTTAACTGCGGTAATGTTGAGCTCAAGTGAGGAGACACAGGTTGTTGGTTTTTTATAGGTGAGAAGTCTTCCAACATACACAAAGTAATATTCTTTAATCTTCTCAAACATCAGAATTGGGTTGATTAAAGTTTTTATTTTTTTTTTTAAAAAAGTGTGACACAAAAATTTAGCACACCAACTTTCAATCCAAACAGCTGAAGTTTCACAAGCATTAAAATTAGCCAGGGGAAAAAATAAACAAACAAACAAAAAAATCTTTTTCAAAATTTAGGAGCTGAAATGTTAATGTATCTTAGTGTCCACCTCATTTACATTCTGTAGTGACAACTGAAAACATACAGTATTAGGCTGTAGTTACATAGGATTTCTACTACCTTTACTTGCACAAAGGTCAGGTTACCCACCTCAGAAAAATTCTTGCTAAGTATATTGAGTGCAGAGTGGTTTTGTCTATAAGAGATGCTTTTTCTTTTGTGCGCTGGAAGATACAAATGTTAAACTACAGTAATAATGTAGCACCTCTTCTCCAGGTTGTTCTAAAAGAGGACTTATATTTTTTTTACCCATTTTTCCATACATTTTCTTTCTTCTCATTCAATTACTCCTAAAATTAAAACTATTCTTTAAGGAATAACAAAAAAAAAATACTATTGGATTAATCTGGTATAAATGTTTTGCTGGGTGCACATGAATGGGCAAAGCTACAAAAACAGTAGAAAATTGCAAGTGCACATTTGGACAATAGTTACAAACGCCGTTCCAGACATATGCCTTCCTCTAATAACCTTCATCAACTGGTGTCACAGTCAGATTCATTGCTGGGAAGTAAGGTATACTGCAGGCAACACAGGAGTGAGAGAAAAATCAGATAAAAGGGGTGGAGGGAGGACAGAACATCCTACTTCCTATCACCCAAAGTCCAGATCCAGCTGACAGAATTGTCCAGACTGCACTAGAGCCCTGCATACAATCGTGTGTCTGATGACACAGCCACCCGGTCTAACAAAGCCACCCAGTCTAACAAAAAGTCCATGAAGTAGATCTAATCCTTCAGAGTCAGTCCATGTCCCAAGAATATGTCTTCATGCCCTAATCACATATCTGCTGGCTGAACAGATTTTTTTTTCCATTACAGTGCCTATCAAAAAGGAACAAGATTAATCTTAGCCTTTGCAACCAAAGCTAAACTTGTATGTACAGTATACAGATGTAATCTCATATTCAAAGACCATCCTGAGATGACCTTAGAATAAAACTTAGGATGTGCCCAAGTGCACAGTTGTCTCTTTGTAGTCTATCTGCCTTATAGCATCACCCTTTATGTATAGCCCTTTACAAGAAATGTCTTAACATAATCCACAAGAACAGAAGGGATGTGTAGGTGTTCCAAGTTCACTGCAGATGCCAGCAGCTAAATTACAGGCAAACTATTAAGAACAATATGGATGTGAAAAGATGGATGACGGCACACTAACCTTGATCTCACTCTCTGACCAGGCAATTTAAGTTAAACTGTTAGACACTGAAGGTTCAAGTGCAAGTGATGATGCATGGCTCCATGTATTCATCAACACAGCTTCAACAACCCACACAGATACCAGTGCCTTGATGCAATTAATTCATAAATGAATAGCTAAAACCAAGCAAGACAGAGACAACCTTAGTGAGCAGAGGAAGCCTTTGGAAGGGCAATTACAGTGCAGTCTCCTTTGGTTAAAACCATATGTCTACAATTAGTCACTCTGAATCCCTGCTGACAGTAAGATCTCCCTTTCTTGTATCTAGAAGCAATACCTTTCACCATTTCAATTCCATATTGGTAGAAAAGTGTCACTGGTCATGAATAACTTCACCACCTTCTGGCTTGGTAATCACAAAATATTAGAGATTATGTTAAAATATCCATGTCTACAAAATGGGGTATGTGGAAATCTCAAACATAACCAAATGTGAACCCCATCTCTTTAGCACCACAGACAGCACTAAGAGCTTTAGGCCATTTCTTCGCTCTAAATCAGCAAAAATAAGAGAACAAACATGCAGTAAGTGTCAGCTACACTTCTTCACACTCAGCTGAAACACACTTAACATACTAAATATTGCCAGATAGTATGCCTGATCTAAGAAAACAAATTCCATCCAAGACACCACTAATACAGAGATATAAAATACTCTCATCTAAAGATGTCTGAATCTAAATTATGCTACTGAATCCATCTTTTAAGCACCTGTGACAGCGAGTGGGATATGATGTATTAGATATCTATGTGTATATATACACATATAAAAATTTCTAGAATCTAAGGTGATAAAAATAGGTGCTGCGGCATACCCCATGTTATCCTTAAAAGACACCGGATATTTAAAATAAAGTTTACAGCATGGATAAAACTATTCTTTCTGATGCTTCTCAACACTTATAATTTAAACTATGGCTGGTATTCAACTGAAAGGATTTCTTTTGCCCTTCCTGCTAACAAGCTTTCTGCAACAGTGGGTATCATAGAAACTAATAGAAAGTGCATGACAGATCTCATTTGCACAACATCCGCAGTGCAAACAAAAGCAAGACGCCCTTTATTCATTCTGTAAAGAAGGAAGGATTCACTAGGTGAATAAATACTGGAGAGGTAGTTGCATTAACAAAAAGTGGATATATTTATCCTTGTATTTTCACATTCTACTGCTAAATGCTCAGAATTCTTGGTCTCACTGCAGTGATAACATTGAAAAAAACCAAACCAAACACAAAAAAAACAAACCACTAATGCAAATCTGTTAATCTGCATTCCACAAAGAACACAAATCTAGTTTCCAGGAAGGACTATTTTGAGAAACATTTTCATGTGACAGAAGGAAAAGAACACACAATCATGAGAGTAGAAAAAGCATCCAGACAGAGAAAAAGGGAATAGAAACTCTCAGACTAACAACAAGATGCCACTTTTATTTGAATATATCTGACTGAAGTCCAGTTAACCACAAGCCATTAGCATAGAGAGAAATACAATGTTCAGACACAATACTTCACGCATACCAACATTTAGCTGAAGCAGACAAAAATCATTCAAAAATTTAAAGGGTGCAGAAAACATAAAAGGCACTTGTCTCTAGCAAGCAGGAGGAATCTGTTCATGAGAAGAACCTAGCAAGCAGCATTACTCATATTGTAAAGCAAACAGGGATCTTGAAGTGTCTTCACAGATAAGGCGGAACACAAATATCAACTAGTCTGACCTTCACTCAAATATAGGCCAGAGTAAATTCCTCTTTGAATTAAAATATTACTTTAAAAACCCCAGATTTTTAAAAATTATTGAAATAAGATTTTTTCCAGGTTACTAACGTACCCACCCTCTACATTATTTCCAAATTGAACTTGTCCAAGTTCTAGCTCCAGTACTTCTGTTACGCTTTGCTATTGATTTTCTCTTTGTTATGTAACTATGTGACTAAAAGTGTCAGAGTATCATCTTGCTCTTGATAACAGCCCTAAACCAGAGTAAATGAATATGTGAGAGAACAGCCAGTCACTAAACACTTTTAAAAAAACCTATATACCTTCCATCACATTGATACTTAGAGAAGCACAGTAAGTACAGGCTTTAGGAAAGAACTTGTGGATAATTTACCTTCCTCTCCTCTTCTAAATTGATCACGCTCGTATCTAAACTCAGCAGCAGTCACTAATGAGCAGCTGAAATTCATCTCAAATATGTGACTACAATTTTCTATTTCCCAGCCTGTCCCAGAAAAGCACTGTGCCTCTCAGTGACTACAGGTCACTCTAGAATTTAGGCACAAATTACAGAAGTCATTGTCTGACTCTGGAATCACTCAGCAGGTGAGAGATCATATACAAAGTACTCGGATATTTAAAGAGGAGAGCAGCCAGACATCTGGTAGAAATAAGCCACAAACTTCCTTCTGGAGGATTTAACAATTCAGAAAACAGGGCAGCAGGGTATAAGAGAGGGAGGGTCAGAATTATAGTCACAAAAAAAAAAAAAAAAAGAGAAAGGAAGTATTTCAAATGGAAATTATTTAAGAACATATAAATATTTGAGATATGAAAAGGAAGCAGAAGCTCCTAGATTTACTTGTCAGTGAATCCAGCATGCAGAAACACAATTGCAGAAGAATTACACACAGCAGCTTGCTATGATCACCTCATAGCATATCAGCTTAACCACAAGGAATATGAGTAATTACTTCAATTTTCTTCTCACTCCTACATACCTGTTTCCATAACCTCTGTTATAACTCCATTGATGGTTATTTACAATATACACAGGAAAATTTTTGTTAAGAATACTTTCAGGATATCGGTAAACAGAAAATGCCATTTCTTTACAGTATTGTAACATTTTCCAGGATGTAGCAACCAAGTGTTCTACCTTTTGATTTTGAAAGGCTAATATGATATGTCATATTAGACACGGTGTTTTGAAGAAATTTAAAAAAAAAAAATCTCATCTAAAGAGGAGTTTCCAAAGGTTGATACCTGCTAGGAAGAGTCCCAAACAGGTTGCATGGTAGTCTGAAATATGCCTGTACTCTGGCTACACTGAGAGCACAGATAACAACGTTTTACTGTATGCCTTAATACTATCCTAACTCACTACCAGTAACATGCTTGGGAGAAAGAAGTAACAATGCTCAAAAGTTGTATATGAAGAGTATGAAGAATAACAATCATAGAAGCAATAATATTGATACCCAAAATTCCTTGCTCTTAAGAATAAATCTTGCCTTTTATCTTGAAACATGAGTAAGTTGAGCAAAATTTCTACAAATTTGTAGCTTACTGCCATCATAAATATAGACTGGAAACATTAGTAGACCATAAATCCAGGTGGACAAGCAGATAACTCTCTCTCTTTGATTCTCGGACATTGTTCTCAGTAGAGGTCTTAGCAAAAAGATAGTAAAACAACGAACAAAAAAAAAAAATAGTTTTTCTACCCCAGATGCAAAGAATATTATCATACAATTTTATAGCTCAAAGAAAGTGTGTCAGAGGAGGAGAAAGGTGAATTTTACAGCTCAGTATGAGATGTGCTGAAAAATATACAAAGGAATGATGTTGTACTACCAATGGTAGTTTTAAATGGGTTACTTGCGATGTCTAGAGAACTGCTGAGTGGTTACTCAATATCTGCAATAGTGCATGAAAAGATGAAAAAGTATCACATGACTGGAAAAAAGGATTTAATTGTCAAACTGCCAGAGAGCAGTTCTGCCAGGTTGTAATAAGGAAGTTATTGGGACCTGCTGATTTAAGAATGTCTAGTTTAGTAGCTGTTACATAATCTCCTTAATTACTGTTGGAAAGCAAAACATATTACATCATCTAGTTCCTCTCCCTCTCTTCTCCAAATACAAATATTTATTGAACATGGCTGGCTTTTCTGCATTTTCATGGTCAATTCCACTACTGCCATTCAGCAACATACTGACAAAATTGTTGGGATTTATCTTGTTCTTCGTATATTTAATCCTCTTATTTTTCTTAGTTATTCTGACTATAAATTTCACCTTCTGTCCTTCCCTTATCAGTTCTCTGCAATTTCCAGTTTTTGATTTACATTATTACATTCCTCTTTCATCCATTTGTTGCATACATATATTATTCATACTAATATTCACGTTATCTCAGAGTCACTTTCTAATCAGTGTGATTCACACTCTGCCATGGCTTTTGGGGCATTTAGTAAAGTGAATATTTACTAACTGCCATTCTCATTTTCAGTCATAACTGTTTTCTGGTTTGTTGCAACAGACCTTCCAGGGCATGCAGGCACTGACATTTGCTTTCTAGTACATTTGTACACAACTAAAAATCAAATCAAATTCATCTGCAGCAAAGCTACCCAGGAATTCTAAGACTGAAGTCAATTCTATGATACATCAGGAGGAAAGCCTCAAACTTTACCAGTCCTTTGAGTTAAGAAATAGCTAGTTTTATTTTGTTATGTTGAGATGTAACCCTGATTTGGAAAAAGTGTAATCTGCAATTTCACAAATTCAAAGATTTCAGAGTTGACAGGATGGTCCATCTGTACTAATCCAGATGCAAATCAATCACAATACTTCAGGTGAGACATCAGACAGTACTTTAGGACATATAGAAGAGAAAAGCAGACTATAGAAACCAAGCCACCGGCCAAGCTTTTTTTCTGTCTACATTTTTCCTGATTCCTAGGGTACAGCTTCAAGTCCAGTGAAGCAGCAGCATTTTAATTTTAAATCCAGTTAGACATGGCCATTTACAGAAACACAAGTTTTACATACCCCAAAGGGGGGTAGTTTTACTAAGCTGCCTCCTGTAGCTTCTCATAGGAACACCATGGCACTGTCCTGTGGGCCACTGTCTTAATAACACTGCCTTGCTGAGTCTTGTGGTATTATTGGTCTAATAGATCCCATTTATGACCAAGTCCTGAGACATAAGCACCTCTGACAGACACCGAAGGTATAACTCAGCCATATCTTTTTCCTTACTCAATAGTCTCCTTTCATACTCTTTCCAAACCCCAGTAAATGTGCTCCTCTCCGCTGTTACCCTAAATCAAGCTTTTGTTCTATAATCATTGCTTCTTTCACCTACTTATATCACAGGGCATTAGCAGATACCTTCATGTCATGTTCAGAAAACAAAGGGAAACTTTGACCATCTAAAAAAAAAATTTTAAAAAAAAATTCTCAAAATATAACAACCAACACAAAATAAACTTCCTGAGGAGGTCAGAAAAGTACAAATACAAGCTTTTTTTCTATGTTAATTTTCTGAACCTGCAGCAGTGGGACAAATATATTTGTCATAGACTGCAGAAGAGAGAAGCCACATCACCAAAACCTTTTCCAGGATGATGAACTTATTTCATCAAAAGACACTATGAAACTTGTTTTTTTCAGGCAAACGTGATAAATCTCTTCAGCTAGATACACCAAAAAGTTGACAAGAAAATGTGTCATGGTTTACTTCACTGGGGAAGCCATGATAAAAGATGTTCTACTGTAATACTAGACCTCAAACACAGTAGAACTTACAACACTGGAGATAAGAAAGGCATTTGATTTAAAAAACAGTTATTACTGCATAAAGATAGATTCTAAGGAAATGGTATGAAGCTCCCTAGATTCATGCAATGGTGATGTCAGAGGAAGAGTATTACCTTCATATTATTTCAGATTACATGTATGTGTGCACACACTCTCACAGGCACACCTGCTGACCAGTTCTGTTGATATTCTTTTTCAGTAAAGTTATTTATATTTGTGGTTTTGACATTAGAGTTGTTAGGCTGAATTGATTAGTCTAACATGTAAAAGATTTCACTGCCTGATTTAAAGAAACTTCTGCACAAAATCATAGCAATCAAGAACTTCAGCTGATGCTTCCTAACAAGATTCCTTCCTGTCTGCATTACTCTCATGTCTCAGAGGATTAACATACTTTGATTTTCCTTTTTGAATAACACTCGAACATTTTGAAAAGTTTTTGAATATTTAAAGGGTCAGGAAAATCCAAATACTGTTATTCAAGAAACAACAAAGATATCAATTACTCTGAAATTATGGATGATTCTTACCAATATTAAGAAGGGGTAGATGACTAAATATAGTACTCATTATAACACTGATGGAGGCTACAGCTGGAAGACCTTAGATCTACTATTACTAACATTTGAAGTGCAAACCTAACAAAGCCTCAAACAAGTTCAAACCTAAACCAAGGCTTTACTATTTAAAGATATCCTTCCAGATTATCTTTCCAGGGGCTGTACTAATTTCCATGTCACTCTCTGGAAAGTGTAGCACCAGGGAATGACAGGAATAACCAAGATATTTCATCTTCAAATGAAATATTAAGCAAAGCAAAATTATATCTTATATCTAAGCTCAGTTTAAAAAAGCCATACCTTATGAAATTACCTTCAGTACTGGCTAGAGGTAATTTTATATTCGTCTCTAAAAGGAACAGAAAATTGTTTTCTTCCTCTGGTAGAACACCTCAAGGAATCATTTACTTATATCAGAGATTTAGAGGTACTAAATTCTTTCCCACTCCAAAACTGTCACATAGACACAGGAGAGCGCTTGCCTAGTTTTTTGTGCTTTATTTGTTTGGCGTATTTTGATTGTTTATTTCTTTTGTTCAGGGTTGTTTGGGGTTTTTTTGTTTGTTTCCCTTAGCATGATCTATTTTACCATATGTAAAATTAGGTAAAGATTAATTTAAAATCTTGTCATAGACTTTATTTTATGCTATTCCTAAAGAAATCTGTATTAACTCTTAACACAGAATAGTTCCAATTTGTTCCCCACATTGTGCTAAACAGAACTTCAGGCAACAGAGATGGAAATGGAGCTGGTAACAACTTAAGACAGTTCCTTTGACAGGCATCCCACTGTCTATGACAACTCACAACTCCATAATAGCTTATCTGCAATTTCTCTTGTGAAATTTCAGCCACAGATTTATATTTGCAGGCTTATATCTCTTCTTTCTTGACAGTTGTGTCTTTTCAAATACTTAGTCACTTGTGTTCTACCTCATTCACATATCTATACTGTTAAAATAAATTGATTGAAATGCTTCCATTTTTTTAGATGTAGCAGCTAATAACATAACATTACTTCCCAAAAGCACAGCTACTCCATCACTCATTTTTTAAAAGTGGACTTGCAGACACTTCTGAAATGCCTAGATCCTTAGACAATTCTTTCAGGTATCCCTAAAGATCTGATCATACAACCATAAGCTTAACCATAGCCTGTTTCAACACCATGTATCAGCACCAGCGTCTTATTTTGACCAGGTCATTACCCAGCTTCTGATGAGAAGGAAGTTGTTCTAACCTTTGTATATAATTGTCAGAGTTTAAGACTTGAAACTAATACATTTAGTGTTTGATGACGTTTTGTTCTCAGATCCTGAGATAACAAATAACGTAGAAATTTGAATATACCAGAAAAATTAAAAATCCCACAGATTTAACAGGTGTTACAAAAAACCTCACATGCTCCTGTAAGCAACAAACTCAGTTACAATTGGTTTCCTGAAGTCTTGTGGTTGTTAAGTTTTGGTGTTTAAGAAAACATAAAACTCCCAACTGAAGTTGTTACCAACACAGAGCATACAAGAAATCTACATGAATAGACTGGTATCTCATAACACCTACTTCCCCCCAGCACATTTTTAGGATCTTCCTTCTCTACCTGGCTACCTATTTTCACAACCCTTGTACACACATAATTTTCTTTCTTTTTCTGAGACACCTATTTCTGCCAACTGCTGAAATTACTTAGTGGGTTCAATAATTTTTGAAAGTATAAAAATGGTAAACTAAGAAAAACAGATTTGTCTGCTCATATTCACATACATAGAAATTTTAATCACATGAAGTCACATATCCATCGAAAAAATTAAGCAAAAAAGAAGAAAGAATGAAACAATTCAAAACTTCTGCTCAGTTGTTCAGCACAGTGTACTAGTAAAAACAGGTTTTACTGAAAGTCCAGAGCTCTATGCTGTTTGAGTCATGCATTATAACAGACTTCCATGTTTTGTACAATTTCTTGAGCTAACTCATTTACTGGTAGCAGTATAATTGCAGGAGTACGGAGTTCATAGTTCAACTTCCATTAAATTACCCTTCTTCCTACAGTTGAATTAGCTCATTTAAATCTAACTTGGATGACCTCATTATCAGTGTAAACTAAGACACCTCTTTAGCTGTTGATGAAGAAGCAGAGTAAATTAGACTGCATAGCTTGGAATTTTGGTCATTTACAGATGCTGTACGGTTTTCTAAGTAAACAGTACAAATTGTTCCTGCAATGATCTCTATTTCTCAGAAGTTTCTAAAAAGGTACAGAAAAAACCCTACCAAAGATGGCCAGTACCTATGACTTACTCCACCAATGCTAAGCTCAGAAGTATTACTCCAAGGAACTATATCACAGATTTATTCGAGAAAAGTACCACACAAAGGGATGAACTGTGTCTCTCTGCTACATCAGTCAGATTATAGAAAGGAACGGTACTTATATATACAGATAGTTCATTTATTAGGGGCAGGGTAACAGCTGGTGATTCAAAAACACACCTTCTTAAAAATCCAGTCACCAGTGAGAACCCAAGCTGGCTGATGCTGCACATGCTGCCTGGAAAGCCTGGCAGTAGCTAAGGGCAGGGCTACCAAAACAGAGATTCATCCATGGGGACTGCCGTGCCCCAGTGCTGCTGTTCAAACACACACCACAACACCCACTCAGTCCTCAGCCATATATTTGTAGTTCTGGCTAAACTACTCCACTCAATTTCACCTGTCCAGACAGCACAGACTATAAATGCAGGACACGCTGACTTCCTACATGACGGCAGTAAAGTCAGCCAGTGTGAACCTGCACAGTATTTGCACAAAACACTCTGAAAAATGATACCGTCACCTGTAAATGCTTACAGTTTCTGTTTAGGGCTCATTCCAAAGTTTAAAGAACACGGGCACTGAAGCTATGGAGAAGCATCACATGTGAGAGGTCTGGAAAATATGCCCTATGAAGAGCGGCTGAGGGAATTGGGTTTGTTTAGTCTGGAGAAGAGGAGGCTGAGAGGAGACCTTATTGCCCTCTACAACTACCTAAAAGGAGGCTGTAATGAGGCTGGTGCAGGTCTCTTCTCTCTAATTACTAATGACAGGACAAGGGGAAATGGCCTCAAGTTGCATCAGGGTAAGTTTAGATTGGATATTCGGAGGAAGTTCTTTACTGAACGAGTGGTGAGGCACTGGAACAGGCTGCCCAGGGAGGTGGTGGAGTCACCAACCCTGGAGGTGTTTAAAAAAAAAAAGTAGATCTAGCACTTGAGGCTATGGTGTAGTGGTTAGGTATGCTGGGATGAAGGTTGGACTAGATGATCTTCAGAGGTCCCTTCCAACCCTTAACATTCTGTGATTCTGTGAAAAAGGAAAATGTTCATCTTCCACAATACATTCAGCCAAAGCTTGTGTTCTAGGATGTTCTTCAGCAAATACCTAAGAGTTTTGATATACAGAAGAAACACTAATAACTATTTTCACTGTCACAAAGGGTTCTGAAATAACTTGTCCAGAGATAAAATATTGATGAAATATTCCCAAGGTTATTTATTCCACCAACATACAATACACAAGTTAATTAAAATGAACATATAGTACTGAAATAAGTCACATTGTGAATTCATAATGAATGGCATAGGAGTAATCTAATAATTTATTATTATTATTTAAACCATTAAGTAAAGATAATGGTAAGGATAGCAATGGACTAATCAAACCCTGTACATACTCAGGTCTTAAGACTGACAGATAGCTTGCAGGAGGTAATGTTATGGTTTCAGCTGTCAGCAGGATAACAAGGAGATGATAGCCCTCCACCTCTCCTTTGAAATGTTAACAATAAAAATGTGGCATTTGCCTATTGTGAGATTTGAAAGAAGATAAATAATAGATAGCACTAAGAATATTTGTCATCCTTTTAGATTTATAGAAAGTCACTACTAGATTTCTCTATAGCAACCTGACAAAAATTTCACAATTGCTATGCAGCAACAATGTCTGAAAGAAAGAAATTAGACAATTTTTATTTGTAGAGCTTCATTTCCTTGTATTTCAACTGAAGCAGTAATACAGTTGTGATTACTGTTCTGGAAGAGGAAAAAGCAACAGAACTCAGCCAGGATATTGGACAAGACAGTAAAAAAAGAAATCTAGCAGCTTCAGAACCTAGGAATTGACAGCTCTGAGGCTAGAGAGTCTGGAAAGAGATGTAAGTAGTGCTGCAGCAGAGAGAAGAAAAAGTCTAGCATGACATTTCATAGGAAGGGTGAGATTTGAAGAAGGAAAATTGTGGAGGTGTGTTTATATACGCATGTTTATTTTTTTTTAAAAGTACATATATATAACATGAAGTTTCACCTAACATTGTTATACAACTCTTACAGCTAACTTAAACCTCTGCAAAGCTCGGCATATCAGTAAACAAACACACTGGATCTAAACAGTCTCAAGATTTTGAATGCACAATTTGATGCAATAGTCCTAAATTATGTTCCTAACACTGCATAAATCAGAGAAGAAACATCTTGCATCTTCTTTCAAAGATGCTGTGGTTAGGGTTCTCTAAGGCTGCCAAGATTCCTGAGGCAATCACATCATACAAAGCAGAAGGTAGCATTATTGACACTGCTGGAAAATGGAAAGGTGCCACATCTAGCAGTACAGTCGTCAAAAGCATTTTACTCTTCATTCAGATTCTCATAAAAATTCTCATATATATTCCATATTGTAGTGGCTGCATTACAATCTTAAAAAAAAAAGTCTGATAGGATTCTGTCCACTGGACCTTTTTCACTGTAGTGATTCCTATATTCCAGTGGTTGAAAAACTAAATGCTGTTTATATATCAAGCATACGAAAATAACCTTTACATTTGATTGAAATAATTTCTTGGTTCCAATAGAAAATATTAGTTACATGAATGGTTGAAACTAATTATGACTGTCTGGATATTAAGTATCTTTCTGCATTCTTTCAAGTTTGGTACCACTTCATCATTCAGCAACTTGATCCTGTTTCCACGGTAAAAAAAGAAAAGGTCAGTTGCAAGGTGGACTGGTCATACTTGACTTCATTTAGGATGTCTGAAAAATGCTGCAGAAAACACTAATGGAGATTCTGCATAGCTATGAAAATAGAAAGCCAATGTAAAGTAAAAATGTTGGCCAACCGACAAGACACAAGGCTTCATTTAGTAAAATAGCGCTGAGTTCACAATATTTTAGGAAACTTTAGTTTCTCTTTCAACGTGACTGTGATAGACAAAAAGTAAGCTTGTCAGCAGCATGAAATCCACATGGTTTCTCAGTGCTGAGCCTTAAAACTGTAGACATGTCATTTTTGTTCTTTAGGTTAGTAACTGCAACCACAGCACTCTCCCCCTCCCAGGATGTATAAAGAATCACACAGAAAAAAATAGTATCAGTCATTCTTTTGTTACTTTTGATAACATATTCCAAAAATAACTGGAGAAGTGCAAACGACAGGCTATATACTGCTGACTAGCAAAAATACTTCCATTCATAAAACTGTTAAGCCAAATAAAAATCTGGAGAACTTTGTGCTCCTGAGGCCAGAAGTAGCAGTCTGCATGTAACCAAAGCATTAGACTTTCCAAAACTGCACATGCTGATAGTTACTGGACTAACCCCTGATAAAAAAAAGGCAATATTCCTCTGTTAGCTAATATGAAACAGGCAATAGGTGCCAGAAAAGTAATCAGCAAGGTCTAAAGCATATTTATGCAAGCTTTAAAAAATAAACCAAAAAAACCCCTAAAACAAAACAAAAACCAAACCCAGCAACATGTTGTTGAGAAGGAAATCATAGGTTTGCTCCTGAAGCCTGTCTGGTTTGCCTTACTCTGATGGTCCTGTTTAGGGAAGAGTTTTTTTCCCCTCTAGACAACATGCATGCCATCAGCATTTGAGAAGAGCAGGAAGTTACCTTCATCTCAGCACAGTTACTACTAGAGTTATTTTGGCATATTTCACACCATTACTACTCCTGACATTAAAGGGACTTAAAAGATTTTCACTTAGAGCTTAATTTCACAGGTGTTACAGTTCTTAAATTCAAGGTAAGATGTTGAAAGGCTACAATAGGTCAGCCAACGTGATCAAGTAGTCTCATCCAAACTTCAGAAAGTATGCTTCAGAAAGTATTCACATGCTTTAATTAATGTTTGGGAACTGTTTTTATCTAAAAACTGTAACAAAGAAACTACATCCATATACCTAATTTTCATCAACATAGGAAATACAGCCTCTCAGAACACAGCACAAAAAGCAGTGGAAGCTTGTTCTTTGGTGGTACATGAGGTAGCTACTCCTATGACCTATTCAGTGTCCCAGAAAAAACTAACATTACAGTCTCCATCTGCCAGTTAGAGTTGCTTGTTTGCTACCATGTTTTTTCCCTTCCTACTCCAGGCCCCTTACCTGTGGCCTCTACTCCTTTTTTTGATAACATTCCTCCTCAGCAAAGAATTTTACCATGCATCACCTCTTAGAGCATTACCACAGACCTTCAGTCACCAATGACTGAGGCTACTAAGAGCAAGCTCATCCTACCAACCCCTCTACACTTCAGAATTAGAACCTTGTCTTAAGAAACAACACACTATTATTTCTCGGTACGTTAGCATACTCACCATCAACCTTTCTCTGAACAGCTCTTCTGCAGCCAGCGATGACAGAAAGCATCTACTGAATTCACAGCTTCTCTAAGCTTTCTACTCTCTAAAAGCTACACAGGAAGACAACCTCCCCACCACTGATTTAACTGCTCCTCTCATCTACTGCAGGTGGCTGGGATAATGGGACACAGCTGACCTCACAGCTCATATTAGAGCAGACTACCTTCCCACCCTCCCTAAAACTCTAAATGTTTACTTTCTTTGTCGGGTCTCATAGTGCTAGCAGAGGTATGGAATCCGCTAGATCATTTCCTCCATCTAGTTAACTATCGCACTGTGGTTTTTTTAAGTAGTCCAGCTACGTTCCTACCTGGAATAATCTGGTTATCATCAGCTCAGACATGCTAAAAGCACTTTTCTGTTTTTGAACTCAGGCTGCCTTGGATGTTGCTGCTTTTGTTTCAGACTGGAGAAAGGGTATTTTTTCTGAGCTGAACCTGTTTGTATAATAGACATTACCTCTTTCTACAGACCTTGCTTTTCTCTGAAATATTAAGTGGTCCAGCTTTAGAAAAATCCTAGTGAGAGGTATATAGGAGTAGATCAGCTACACATTAGCTAATACATTTTAATACTAAAACTGTACTAAAATGAAGATGACTAATTAACAGAAGGTGAAAAAGAGGAGCTACTAGAGTACCAAAAATGCAGCATGAGGTCCTCCATAGTACTTTTAGGGGGCAAAAAAACCCAAACAAACAAAACCCCCAAACCCAAGAGAAAGTGAACGAATGAATCCATTTAGCCCTCTTTGTTCAAATAGTATCTTCACTAACACCCTGAACAGAACTTAGAGCCTAGAAAGATGTATATTTTAAGTTAATTGAGCACCAAGGTATTTTCTGAGTTTTAATAAGCTAATCAATATAAAATGCTTTATATGTGTTATCATTCCATGATACATACTGGATGTGTAAAGATACTTTGTAGTAGTTAGTATATATGGCACCTGCTTCAGACAAACACAGTCACATCTCATATGCTTTAACACTTACACCATGAGCTCAGTAAGGTGCTGTGATTCACTGGAGAATGTAGTCTCCAGTGAAAAAACTTAAGCTGAAAATTGACTTCTTGTCTGACACCGGCTAATTTTCTTTCTCCCCCTGTTCCCTCTCTCCATGAATAAATGGGATTAATGGCAAAATAAATGTTACTAATAGCCCATTATTTTATTTTATAAATTATAGCACTGACATTCCTCTATATCACCATACCATCTTTTAAAAGCTGCACTGCAGGAAATCCAAGCCCTGGAACAATACAGTTATGTACGTATTACTGCTACTGACATGTCCACTTAAATGTTGATTATCTAAAATTTTAGCTTGTAATCAGTTTAGAGGGATATAAATTAAAAAGTTGCCCTATTCTTTCTGAAGTGCTCAAAGTTATGCATATGTAATGTAATATTGAAACATAATTAAAAGTGACTTTAAGGTCAATAAAATGAAAAATAATTGCTAATGTCAAGGAAAAGTTGGATATTACAGGAGAGTAAAATAAGAGGTAAAACATCCTCCTGCTCAGGAATAAGTGTTAATCTCAGAAAAGCAAAGGAAAAACACATCTGAAAAGTAAAATTCTTTCCTTCGCCTGTTTGTAGAGTTAGGATTAAATGACTCTGGACTGTTAGCCAAATACAAAGGCAGTCCTGCACATGATTGCAGCAGAAATATGGCAACAGAAATGTAAAAATTTCTGAAAGGAAATACCAAACCACCATCAACATTCTCAGGAATCAATCCATAGCAACAGTTTCAAATATGTATCTGTGCTATATATACATGTATATATGTTTATGATACAAGTATATAGAGAGCATGTGTGTGTGTGTATATATATATGCAGTTATTAATACCAGAACTGGATGAACACAACTTCAGACACTGAATGGCTGGTTGGAAGATCAGATTCTGTTTGTATATAATATACACTTTGAAAGCTATTATTAGTCCTCTTCTACCCTGAATAACGTCTTCCATCACCAGTTATTTTCAATTTTGAGGCCTGAACAGAATAAGATATAGTAGTATCTCAGATCTAGCAAGTAATCGTTCAGGTTAAGTATCAATTTCCTAATGATAAACCTGGTATGGATAGCTGTTGTCAGGAGCCAAAACTATGACAGTAATCTGGGAAATATAATTTTTACAAATAATACTTTTCAGAAAATGGCAACATATATAAAAAAGAAGCAACCTAGAAGCACAGTAATTGGAAGCATATTCCACTCTAAATTGACTCTAGTTCCACTAAAAGAGATGACTTCATCCTTTATCTACGTATAACAAATCACATGTATCAAGTCAGACATCAATTAATACAGAGAGCAACATTATATTATCTCAGCTAATTGCTATCTGATTCATTTGCTATGGTTTTCCCTTACGCTAAAACATGTTGGGATACACCAAAAATACTTACACTTTCAGGGTTCTGTAATTTTGTCTTAATACATAACACCTAGCTTTGCTGTCTATGCCTCCTGTGTACAGACACATGCTGTTTCTCATAGCAACCAATTTGTGGATAATAATGTAACAGAATGACTTATAAGGCTGAAATTAAAAAGCTATATTTGAGACATGCAGTAGCATATAATAATAATAGCTGCTGATTAAATTAGTCAGCTTAGTACAAAAAAGACTTGAATCACAGGGTCTGACACATCAGAGAAACAAAAAGACATCTTATTTCATCTAGTGCATCTACCTACTGATGCATAATTTACCTCAGGATATATTTTGAAGTTTTTGTCTAGCCTAATTTTAAATGTCTCTAATAACAATACTTTCATTGCTTTTCTACAAAGCTTGGCAAATCTTCAAGAGAAAGTTTACCTGAAGTGATGTTTAACTGAACTAACCTAAAAAATTCTTTGTGTTCCCATTTATAATCTTTAGGTACTAATAGATTATAATAGTCTCATCACATCAATCCCAGGTTTTGTCCTATTTTTTCACATATACAAATACTGGTTAAGATAAAACAAACTATCTCGATGACACATAGACGTTAGTTCCAAATTACTGATGATGATGTTGAAATTGCCATCAGATGAATATTTGTCTTACAAATAAACTTTACTTCTTTAGTTTGCCTCTCCTCAAAGAGAGAATATTTCAAAGACCTTAACTCATAGGTAAAAAAAAAAAAAGAATTTTCAATAAACACCACAGTTTGGGTAGTGTTATTCAGAAGGAGATAAAACAGGTCATGAAACAAGGGAGCTGTGAGCAAAGGGAAGAGGTCAGAACTATTCTCCCAGGCAGCAGACAAAAAAATTCTAGTCAAATGCTCTCCTTAGATTAGAGATACATTTTACATCTGAAATGTGACTTTGCCAAATGAAGTTCTCTTAGATTCTTTTATGTACAGTCCAAGAGATCTCTTTTGACAAAAATCTAAATCCTTGAAAGAGCGTAAGTAGCTGAAATTACAAAGATGCCTAACACATTAAAATATGTGAACTTCATAATCCTCACTACCTTAAATGCCCAAATTCTTAGGAATACAAGCTTTTGCTAGAAGGTTGTGCTAACAGGTTCCCTTCCCCTTTCAGACCTTATCTCATGTTAAATCTCCCAAATGCCCATGTTCCCTGAATGGCCTGGTTTAGTAACTTCATTAAAATACCATCTGGCACACAGTGATGAAATAAAAGCACAGCACCCAAGTACTTTCACATGAGGAGATTCAATCTCATCTCTCTCCCCCCTTAAGGAACACACACATAAAAAGATAGAGGCTAGTAAAAAGTTAAGGGAGACGAGAGCACTGTCATGTGGGACGAAGGATGCTTCAGATCTCTCCTTGAAGGCACAGTGTTTTACAGAGAGTTCAAGGTTCAAGATTCACTGGACTGGAGAAAGAGCTCAGTAGGAGCCATAATTCCCTACATGGGCAGTTCAGACACTCAAGAGAGAGAAGTCCTTGGCCCTAATCATAGCACCAAAACCTATTTCAGCAGTAAAGCCAATGATTGTTTAACATAAAGTGTATAAAGCTGCCCTAGGAGCAAGGGTTAGAGTCAACTACTCTTCTCTGTCCAGTGACTCTCCACAACAATGCCTAACACATGATGATGGATAACAGATTCACAGCCCTTAAGTCTTTCAAATGGCACTGCTTTACTAGGAAGAGAGCATTTACACCCTGCACAGAAATGGCTGACTGTCGACACTTTTTTCTTGAGTTAAGAAATGTTGATTTTAGACCTTTTAAACACAAGTGGACAGCCTTGAAACTGAGTACCTGAATGCCTGCTGCAATTGTTATGCTGCTGACCAAAAAAGCAGCAATACTACAAGTGCTTGTGGGCATACACTGCAGATCTTGAAGGCATGCTGAATATACTTTAGATATAAAGAGAGAATGGCAAAGCAGAATGGCCCAGTTTGAAACAGGAAATTGAGCTGGGCAATAGCAGCATTCTTCTGAAAAGTGCAAGACTAGGGTGCGGGGGAAGGAGACCTGTAGGAAAATTAGACTATATGATAATAGCTGGAGGTTTTTTAGGAATATTAATAGCTTTTGCTGATATTTTTTACCAATTGATTTTACTGTACTTAATTTAAGGGGTAAAAGAATTTACCCCCAAAACAAACAAAATCTGCCAATATAAACATTTAGACATAAAGACTACTGCAACAAATAGTTGCAATGTCCCCATTTAACATCAGAGGAAAGAGCACAGACATGGCAGGTCATCCTGCTTCCAATATTCAGTGACAACTGGCTCTATTTGTGGTCCTACAGAGGGAAGAAAATCTTGATCTTATTTTGAATTTGTATGCCCACCTGTGAATAAGGCTATGTAGTCTAAACAGAAAGCTAAGCTAATACTTCACCTTTCATAGGTGGCTCCTTCCAAACTGTAAGCTTCTGTGAATCCCGTCTGAAGTGCCTGACTTACCCTATAAACTGCAAAGTTTAGACATCTAACTTAAGCCTCTGGATGCCACTCAGAGAACAAGCTGAAACTAAGGCACCACTAAGCATCACAAATTAATTTCTCTGTGCATTAATTCTACAGCTAATGCTGAAGTCCCACACAAGCTAATGGCCAAAGGACAAGGAGATAGGCTTTCTTACTGCACATCAGCAAAAGAATTGGTAATTGCATTCTCCCTGCCAGGAATCCTGCTCTTAAGACATTTGTGGACAGGTTTTAATAACAATACAGTGACTCATGACCAAGTTTGGTCCAGCTGGATCTTTAACGGATGGTAAAATGCAGGAAAGGAAGAAAACATAAGAATCGTACCACCCAGGTTCAGTCTGCAAAGATTAAAATTATAAAAAGGTTTGTCCTCTCCCCCAACAAAAATATTCTGCCTCTACTTGAGAAAATCTAAGCTGAAAGACAATAAATCTGAAGCAAAATCAATATAACCTTATAGTGTGATTTATGATGAGACACTTTTCAAAGGAAACTGGCACTTTAAACGCCAGGCTATTCTCTCTGATTATATATTTTCACCATGGAAATGGCTGGCTAAGAAGTGGCAGGTTTACAGGGTAGGTAGTAGTCATTCATTAGGTCAAAGCAAAACTTAATCCAAAATTACTTTCTCAGATAGTTATATAGCTTGTTTGAAACAAGCTTTTTGGGCTTACTATTAAGGGAATTCTCGTCCACAGAACAGAACTTCCTACCTTAAGCAAATACTTCCCTTACTACCTGTCTAAACAGTTTCTTGAACACAAACACTATTATAGTGGTACAAATATTAACAGCAGGATACTGCATTTGATTATTTGATTTATTATTCAAATAAAAGGCAAAAATCCCTCAATGTATTTAAGTGGTGTTAACTCTTGCAAAAATCGTAGTGAGATTGTAGTAAATGATTCAGAGGGTTAAGTTTCCACTACATTTTTTCGGTTTTAGATTTTTTTTCTCGTTAAGGATAAAAACATCCCAAATATCTCTTATAATTAACAGGTGGCTCTTTACAGCAAAAATGCTAAAACAGAAGTAGCAACAGCTGTGAAGGAGGATATCAAAATCAAGACTATTAAGATGAAGCATCATTTGTTTTTATAAAGAGATGTTTATTTTGTGATAATGGCTGCAACTAATAGCAGCATATGCTAGAGTGTTCGTAGAATCAGTAATTAATGTAGCACTAATTTCAATGATTTTTTTAAATGCATTTGCAACGCTACACACATTCAGAACTGCCATCAAACACAAACCAACTTGGTTAATAAATCAACAGCTTCAATCATATTTTTCAATAACATGAATGTTACAAGTACTTCAGCGAAGGCCAGATTTTAACAGTAATAACAGAAGCAAGTGCTTTATGCTTCTAATTGAATAGTTTAGGCATTTAAAATGCTGATCATAGGGAGTGAGTGGTAATTATTTAAGTTAAGAACAGCTGTGAACTGACATCATTAATGTTCATCTACCTTAATTTATACTTGTAGCAATATGGCTGTTTTCAACAAAATTTAAATTAAAGAAAACTAGATTTAAATCTGAAAGTAAAGATCATTGTGTGAAAAATTATACTGTACTGAGCTATAAACGGCATGTCCCTACCGGAATAATTGGAGCCTTTAAAATTTAACTCTATAGCTCTCAGGTAGTAGAGTGAGAGTAATCAAACCTGTAGCCATCTAACAGTGATTAAGGCTTTGTCCTTCTATTATGCATCTATTAAATGGTCTTAGTGGTCTTTCGAAATATTAATGAATGAACTGAAACACACTGTGAGGTACAGTAGGTTAGTAAGAACTCGTTCGCATCATACAGATGAGAAAACTCAGGCAGTGCAGGGTGGTCTGAAAACTGATATCTTGGTAAGTGGCTACAAGTGGCTGCAAAGCAGTATAATTCCCAGCGCCTTGACATTTATTGGGTGTGCGAAAACCATGTAACCCACACTGACTTTATATTCCGTGGAAGTTGAAATCAGATCCTGCTATAAACAAAGGTGTTTCTCAGGGGATATTTGCATCAGTCTGGACTGATGTCAGTGAATTATATAGTGCACTGGTTCTTTTTTTTTTTGAGCAAGACTCCTGTCACAGTTCACCACTCGTCTGGCCTGTCATGTATCCTCAACTGCAAACTGTGTATAGAAAAATAATTCTTACTGCAAAGCAGTCAAGCTGCAGATTATGCACCACAGCCTTAAACATCAATAACAGTCCAAACGAGAGTTTGGGAAATCCTTTTGCAGTGTAAGTTCATCACTGTGCAGTAAGGATCTCTTCCCCATAGACAGTTTCCCCTCTCCCTCTTCAAAGTCACAAAACTCCCTCTTTCTCCATCTTTTCACATGGGGTTGTCTGGTAAGAACAGTCACACAGAATCACAGAATGTTAGTCATAAGACTTCTGCCTGAAAACAGGAGCTAAAAGTAGCTGGAACATGTCCTGAAGAATCAGAAAAAAATCTTTCCTGAATACACCCCCAAAATTATTAAACAAGGCAAACTGCTCAGACTGCCTACAAAGCACTCATGTGTTTGAGAATTCTTTGGCAGACAGGACAGGTTAGTCTACAACCACAATGGAGTACATGCTGCCCCCGGAAGGGCAGCTCGAATCAGTGGTCTCATTCTTTTGAGAAGCCTGCTATTTGTGCCTTCGGCCTAAGTTTTTTAGCAAATCCAGATTAATAGTTAATTTATCTAAAACGGTTTTTCACAGGAATTGTTTCCATTTTGCCCAGGTTTTAACTAACCAGATCTGGCAAGCAGATGTTAATTCAAAAGCAGAACTAGTCACGAAAATCATGTCTCCATTGTCAGGCCCATATCTAGGTTCATGGATTATGTTTTGTTCTTATATGCTTTTCATATTTTAATTAGTTCCTGGGACTCTTTCAACAGAAAGTACCCATTCATATTCGGCACCCTGAGAAGGGTCATGCTCTAGACATACAGTGCATGAGCAAAAGCAACTGCAGTAAAATCCTGTCTACCTGTCCTGAGCTCATTTTCTCTCTAGTGCAATCAAGCTAGTATTTAGGCAGAGAATTTAATGCCTCCTACAGCAAGGGGCTGTAGGAGGTATCAAACATCCTTACCCTGGCAGTATAGCATCACAGCATCACAGAATGTTACATGCAGCCTAAGTCTTTAGAGCTTCTAGACGCAGGAATCAAGCTATTGAGTTTTGACCACTGTCAGAAGCAGAGAGATTATCAAAAGAGAAGCTTGAGTTGCTCTGTGGCCAGGCTGATAGGGTTGAGGTAACTCATGAATCCCAAATTATTTATTCTAAGAAGCAGCATCTCTTGCCGAAGACTGCAGCTGGGGAACCATTTTCTGATGTAGAGCTGTAATAACTCACACTAAATGCTTTCTTAGTCCCAGGAGGCAAAAGACACAGAGAATGATGCCTTTTTCCCCAGCAAGACATTTTTATCATGGAAAAGATATTTCACTAAAGGTGGTGAGGGCTACTGATTCAGAAGCTTCAATGACTCAGAAATTTAAACTTGGAGAAGTTAATTATTAATTCCTTTCATGTCTGACACAAATTATATTCCTATTCCGCACTCCCCTCCTCCTTTTGGGGGGGAGGAAGAGAGCAGTAATTTATTAAATTTCCTGTTACCTTGCATGAATTGAAGTAAAATAAAACCCCAGCTATACAGCTACATAGCCACTACCAGAAGCTTCTAACTCAGAAATAACTCAGGCAGCCAGCAGACATAGTACGAATAATATCCTGACAGATCTTTTTTGCCTTCATGGCAATTCAGTATATTTGAGCTTTTAGACACATGGGCAGGATTGCATATGCTTAAGATCCTTAGCCAAGAAATGCAACTTGACCTCCAAATTCAGCAATAAACCAGACTAGGTTTGTTAGGATAAAGACAAAGCAAGTTGTTCAATACAGTCAATTAAGGAAAGAATCACACTAAAAATATGAAAAAAAATATTCTCAAATTGTATTCATTTATTCAGGGTTTAGTTCTTTTTAGTTTTGACTGTGTACTTTTCCAACTGTGTACAACATTGTACAACATCCTACAGCATAAAATTCATGTTGCAAATTAATATTCGTGCAATGTTTGAATGAGAAATAAATTAGCCATGGACTCATCTGTATAAATACTTAATATTTCCATGTTCTCTTGGAAACTGAATGCCAATGAAATAATAACTTTTCTTAGATTGCCCAAATCATAGCACTAGATAAGACAAAATGTCCATTCTGTGGGGGTTTACAGAAAAGTAGTTATTACTTATTATCATTACTATCGCTCCATTTTGATATTAAGTTCGCCTGAACAAATACAAATGTTTGAACAGAAATTGCAGAAAGACTTGTCCCCACATTTCTTCACAGGAAGCCACTAAATATATCAGGATTACTGCTGGAGGCTGACAGTGACCTGTAAGCCATCTGAAAACGGTCTGGAGCAAGCCAAGTCCCTAATAAAGGAGCAACAAGATCTGGCACTTCTTTTAGATCCTTGTCTAGAAACTTGAAACAAAATGCCTGAGCTCCTGAGAGGGGCATGTGTGAAAGCACTATCCTCCCTGTCCCTGTGCCAGCAAGCTTTCATTAGCACCTTGTGTTGCTATTTGTTCTCTGCAGCAATTGACAAGAGTGAGGCCGTGTCACTGTCCAGCACCAATGACTAGGGCAGCCACAAATATGGGATATCCAGACAACTGAACAATATGTCTTTATAATGTAAAGTATGTGTGTGAGCACAGCTGTGCAAAGAGAGATGAAAGAATTCACAGCATATGAACTGAAGAAACTTCCTATTTCACATAATATGGTCCTCTCCAAAAGTAAACTTGTACGAAATCCAGGAAATAGAAGTGAAGGACTTGCTA
>NW_009697114.1:0-16477 GCF_000703405.1 Apaloderma vittatum
TATCACCAACCACTTGATTACTTTTTATGTACCTTAGTACAGCTACCGAGAATCTGTTCCATGATTTTACCTGGCACAGAGGTAAGACTGACTGGTCTGTAGTTCCCTGGGTTGTCTTTGGTTCCTTTTTTAAAGATGGGGCTATTTTCCCCCTTTTCCAGTCTGTGGGAACCTCACCAGACTGCAAGGACCTCTCAAATATGATGGTTTGTATATAAGAGCTCGTAAACTTTCTCATACAAGCAAACACGTTGTTTAACAGCAGTAAACTTGGCACAAAAATGTCCCAAATGTCACCCCACAAAACCAAGTATTTAGTAAATTGTGCTGTAAGCCAGTAAGTAAAACAGTCTGAGCCGTGCTATATACCAGGAGGTGGTTTGAAGCCAGTTGGTAAACTTGCAGGCCAAACCAGCACCCAACTTTGATTTTTGACTTCCTTGAAAACTGGAGCTTTTTTAAAGTCTCACAATGCACATAAGTCAATCAACCTTTGCCGGTCATAGTTTTTAATCCTACAGTTTCCATTGTCTTTATTCACCAATATTCTGAAGACTTCCATAAACCTTATTTTGCAAAAGACCTATAGGCTTACATGTCAGGAAAGCAATCACATTGCAATTAGGACTCTGCTTTTCAAAAGCGCATCACACTGCCGTAACGTATAAACATATTAAACACTAGGTAATTTGTTCTGCTAATTAACTTTTATAAGCCAGCAAAGCAACACTGGACCTTTCAGTGAGAACTGAATATGCTCAATTTTATAACATAAGTTTTCTGATCAGTTGGAAAGTTTAAGTAAACTTTTTTTAAACTTTGAAAAAGCTACCTGTCCAGAGGCTGTACTAACACCCCAGTCTACTTCTGCCATTAAGTACCGCAGTTCAAATACATCACAAAGCTTTTCTGATTATAGATATCCAGCTGATAGTGCTAAGGAACTCTACACCTTTAATTACAAACACCTATGAATATATACTGTCCACAAAAGACGTATTTAATTTTGCACACTTTGCTTTAAGGGAATTTAATAGCCAACCACAAGAGAGACACTGAGCATCTTTTATAAGCATGTCAAAACTTCAAGGAATTCTAAATGCTTACTCTTAGTCCTTCTGAACACTTACATCCCTTACTAAAAATTTTCCATTATGTATTTTAGTATAACTATTAATATTCTATGTGGCTACAGAAAGTTTTAAATGATTCCACCAATAATTCGAATAAATGTTTGGAAAACCAGACAGGTGACATATTTGTGTACAAATGTTACTCATCATCTGCTTTAGCTGATGATGTGCTGGGTTATATAAAGTGGTAGCTTTTTAATACTGCCAAAATACAATCAAATATAAGGATCTCAACAAGAGAACAATATGTAGTGTCTTACTACATACTTAATAAATGTGAAAAGAATTTGAAAATTCTAATGCCAGATACTTTTTATACTGCTTTGCTTAGCAATGAAGTAGTTCAAACTTAAAGTGAGATAATATTGCGTTTTCCATATGCGTGTATGGATGGAAGCTAAAGAAAATTAACTGCAGTGTGCTGCTAATGGAGGAGGATAGCTTTAGGGATCCCTGTTACAACTCCCTTCTTAACTACAAGCTCTGGATTTTGTATGATGGCAACTGTATTTTTCTCTCAATTCGGATCAAAACTACTTTTCAGCAAGAAAAAACACCAAACATTTACTGCACTAAATTGTAATAATTTACATACCAAATGGGCGTCGGCCAACCATTTGGCTGTAAATTACAAATACTGAAATAAAGTTTCACAGTAATTAAAAAAAATACTAATACTACCACTAGTAATGAAAAGAAAGAAAACAAAGAGTGAAAGAAAACCCAGGAAAAGACAAGTGATGCACAACGCAATTACTCAACACCCCCCTTGACAAATGCTCAGCCAGTCCCCAGGGAATAATCTACCCCTCCCGGCCAACTCCCCCCAGTTTCTATACCGGGCATGATGTCCTATCGTACAGAACATCCCTTTGGCCAGTCTGGGTCCGCCCTCCCAGCCATACTCTCTCCAGCCTTCTCACTGGCAAGGCGTGAGAAGCTACAAGTCCCTGACCTAGTATAAACACTGCTTAGCAACAGCTAAACATATCAGTGTGTTATCAACATTATTCTCACACTAAATCCAACACACAACACTGTACCAGCTACTTCGAAGAAAATTAACTCTATCTCAGCCAAAACCAGGACAGTTAAACGAACGTTATCTAGCACATTAATACATCATTTATCAGTCCTGTATGAGCATTTCATTCTGAAACACTACACCTCATACTACCAGTGTCTCTACCATCCTCCTGCTTCATGAAAACTCAAGTCAATACAAAACCAAACAAACCTATTTTTCAGTGGCCGTATAATAGACGTTTTTATTGCACTTTAAAAATTAGTTCAGTCTTACCCGAAGCACCCAATTGCAATTTCAGGCACAACACAAATCCACTTTTGAATTTATTACATTTCACTTAACCAAATAAAGTTTGTGTGTGACATAATCATAGAAATTTCTCAAAAGCTTGCAACCCCAGTGCCTTCTGCATCCCAAAAGGTGAATTTTATTGAGGATTAACTCAATAAAAGTTGTGTTGCTTAGAAATTAGCATTAGTATAACATATGACCAACAAGAAAGTCAGCAGATAAGAAATTGAGAAAAAATACAGCAATCTTACCTTTAAGTCAAGATGCACCACATTGTTCCTGTGCAAGAATGAAACTCCTTCTAAGATCTGCTTCATAAGTCGTTTAACATCTTTTTCTTTGAAGGCTTCCTCTCTCTCAGCCACACACTGGTCAAAGATCTCACCTCCAGCAGCACTATGGAACAGTATGAATTTTATTATTTCAAATACTAAGCTACAGCACTCATTTTTGTTCTACTTGCACATTTCATTTAGCAGAAGCGAGGTCAGCAGGCGGTAGCATCCAATACGATGCTTTCAGTTATTAAACCTTTGGCAAGCTTTCACAGCCTAGGAAGACTTCTCTGCAGTATAGCAGCTTGGGAGAGAAGTAAAAATCTTACTCATTTAGGTTAGAGACTATGAATCCTACAGAAATTTGGGGGACTATTTTGGAAACCCTGCTGACTATGCTTTAAGATGAAGTCTACATTTATTTGAGGGTCGTATTTGCATAAAAGACACGCTTTTTGTCATTCCTATGAAACTACATGGAAATTTGGCGAAGGTAAGCCTTTGTAAACAGAAAGCAAAACAGCTCCACCTCCAATCCTCCTCAGAAAACTTCACACATACTCAAAAGACTAAATTTAAAGTCTGTAACTGTTTGTGAAGTCTTTCATATACAGGGATGTATTAAGTTTCTAAATCGCTTTCATCTAAAAATAGTTTTGAAAATTGTAGCTCTCAGCTTGCTTCCTTATCTTCTGTTTACATAAGTTAAAAAATATATAAAAATAACTAGAGATTAATTAATGTTTTTAAAGTACTCTGAAGCAGTACCATCCCTGACTCTATAGAACTAAAATTGGTTTACAACATAACCACGAAGCATCAAAAGTAAAATAAGCAGAGCACAAGCTCTATCTTAAAACAAGAATGGGCATGAGAACACTCAAATGGGGCCATTTTGCATATGGATTGTTGAATTACTACTATTATATCAATGCATACATGCTTTGTTCTGCACGAAATTCTATAAACATCCCTCACTGAAAGATGGTGAAACCCCTGAGGACAGAAGCTTCTCCGGTTACCCTAAACTGTTACATGCCAAACATGACTTCGCACAAGCGTTAATCTTTATCGATGCAATGCCATCTATTCTGCTGCTGTCAGTCAGGGATCACGCTTTATTTTTAATAGACCCAGCTAACAAATTGGCAAAGGAGAGGCCTTATAAAGCCCAGTTTGCTGTAGATCTACTTAGTAGATATCTGTTACAATTAAGTCACACTAATAAACAAATTAACATAAAAGTAGGCACCAAGCTAAAACATAAGCTACCTAGAATTTTAATACTATACTGTAAGAACTTTGAATTCAATGTGTTAAAAGCCAAGGCTGTAAAAGCTGAAGCAGAAAATACCCCATCACTGACAACAAGGGACAGCACTACTCTATCAGAGTAGAAAACCCTCAATCCCAAAAGCTCTTTTAAGTTATTTAAGTACCGCCCAGTCCTTCTGAAATACATAGGTTTGTCAGCATTTTTAAGAACGAGACAAGCAAATATAGCCCTTACACATGCACACCCATGTCCTGGCTTATGAAACGCAGCCATTCCCAGCTACCACAGACAAATACACTTAGTTTTACAAAACAAGTTTCACATGGGAAAGTGATTTCTCATGCAAGGTTTCACTTTTTTCATCAACTTTGCTATTTAGGTTGCAGATAGAACACCTTCTCCCAGACAATTCATTCTATTCAAACAAGTAACCCAGGGAAAGTGGTTCCTGTGAGCCCACTCTGTGCATTGTTGGCAGGGAGCGAGCTTCACCGATGCCCTTAAGCAAAACAGTCAGCGAGCTGCGAGCCAACCCAGTCACAAGCGGTTGGAAGTACAACGTCAAAACGAGCTCCAGAAAGACTCTCCCGCACACCTATGCCAAATTTTGCCAAGCTCCTTAGCGATACTTTCAAGTCAGTTATTCTGTATTCCCTAGCTAGAGTTTAGGAATAAAAAAAATAAATCTAAACACCGAAGAAGTTTAAATATCTGCTAGGAAAGTACTACAGGCATGTATCATTGCTATGATTTCTGTACACATGCAGATCAGGAGTCCTCTGGTGTTTGTAACATTTACACATTTTTCCTCTAAGAACACATTTTCCATTAAGCAGCAGCTTTTCGAGTGGTCATTGTCAACTTTGCAAACCACTGGGCACTCCCACCCATCTCCACAGAAATGGTTCCTAGGGGATAAAAGCAAGAAATTGTCCTTAAGACAAGAAAGTCTTTAGGCAAACAAGTCACTTTAAACCCAAAAAAAAAAAAAAAGATAAGGAACTACTTAAGAGCATAACATTTTGAAGTGCAGCGTTACTCAGAATGTGGTATTTCTCTAGCACCTGCTCCCTTAGCTAGGTGTACACAAAATTATAACACATAAGAATTCTTTCCACACATAAAAGCTAGGACAAACAGAATTCTTTAGCTATTTTAATTTATTTATGAAATTACTGTTGTTATTAACTTCTCTGTAGTTTCAAGTGAAATTCAAATGCTCTTCATCAATGAAAAGCATGCTAACATTTTATTACTGCTTATTAGCAAAAATGAGCTACAATTCATTTGAGAGTCTGAACTATTAATCTTTGGTAGAATTATGTCGAGTTTAAAGTCAATGGAGGATGCGTATCTTCCTTGAAACATACCTTAACAATGCACTTTATGGAATTCAGCATCCTACTTTTTTCAAGTGCACTTACAATACACTAATGCAACTATTTAGCATATCAGTAGAAAAAACTGTTTCAGTGCATCTGAAAAAATTAAATATTCCTCCAGCTTTAATGGATTAGACATTAAGATACTCTTCTGAAAGACTCAGAAGTCCAAATCCTCAGAGTACAGACATGTAGGTAACAAGTTCCTACAATACACTTGATTTGAAAAGCTGAGACAGACCATATATAGTCTGCAAGGGCCAAAAATTTACTTCCTCAGTCTCAACTCCGTCAAAAGCCTTTTTTGAAAGCATCTTTGGAAGATAAATGAAAACTCACCTTTCTGGTGCATGGAGATCACGCTACAAGATCACCACACCAAGGTGGTTATAACACTACCAACAAAGGTTCGCGTTCACTATGGCCAACAGTCACTCTCCTTTCCTTGGCTAAACGTGCCATTAGATAGTAAATAAGTGAACTTACTGAGAAATTTTCCAGTGTAAGGCTAACAGAACATACCATACGTGCATAACATACAGAAAGCTGCAAATCCGTATCTGATGAGAGGACATACAGGAAAAGAAGCATCCAAATGCATTAAATTGTAAATACCATTATTTTAAGTTTTTGGTTCTCAGACATTTTTTTTTCCCTTTACCTTTCCTATCAGGCAGCCCAAGAACTGAAATGCAAACAACAGGTAACTAACACTATTTGAAAAGTTTTCCCCTAAATCTTTTCGAGGAGCTCCAGTCTTGATTTGAGACTTCCACAGAGAGCACCGTTACATCTTTCTATCAAAGAAATGAGTAAACGTTGGAGCAGCACACGTATTTCTGATTACAGTGGTTTTGCTTCAAGCTCAATCTGTTGAATCCCATGCCAAATGTATTGTTTCCTGCCAGCAGACTCTTATTTTAAGCAGTCACACCTCCAGTAAGTAATATCCAAGACAATACAAGTAGTTAGATTGTCCAGGTCCAAATAACTACAGGTAAAAAAAGTACTTCATCCAGCATATGAAATAATCCTGACTAGGTCTTCAAGATGATAAAGACAACATCTTCTTTCCTTAAATTAAGTGTAACAAAAATCTACTATATCTACCCAAGAGTCTGGTAGGTAATTACTCGGTTCAGAAGCTCTTCACAAAAACATGCTTAATGGCTTAGATTTTCAAGTGCACATACAGGTTTCTATAATATCTGACCCACTAATACCACCTCTCCTTTCCATAGATATATAAACATGGTGATGAACACTTACAAGAAATGTCAGTTCTTTAATATCAGATGTTCTGCTGCTCTTTCTTTCAAAAGAAATTGGAAAAAGCCAGGTAGGTTGCATACAAATACTGAGCCCAAAAGTTATCAAATGTGCTTTCTTTTATATCTCGTGTCAAGTTTACCAGTCTGTATCTCTGCCTTTTTCGGTAGAAGTTCCATTTTGTTCTTCATTGATTCCATTTTCATTGAAATACATAAACATGACTGCCCCACAGATTAATTTCAGGCTTTACATACTACTCCCTTCAGCCTTACTTACCCCTTCAACTCCTACTTAAATCCTCAGTTTGGGTCTTAGGACAACAAACAAAAGTCAGAGACTGTTGTCAGGGTGGATGCAGACAGCCACCAACTTGCCAGCCTAGGGCTGAAGCCAGCACTGTAATGCCTCATTGCTCCCCATTGCTCATTGCTTAATATTAACAGTTTGTGGCCAATTTTAAGTTTTTTTTCTGTCAAAAATCAATACTGCATGAAAGATAATCCTTGGGTCACATTAATATTCCTCTTCACGAAGGCCAAGCACTAGGTGCTCCCCTCACATTTCACGATAAGCCAAACATTTCAACATCAAGTCAAACTTTAAAAACCATACTACATCAAGTCAGCGGCTAATAACTAAGTATTTGTTTTTCTTCTTCCCATGATAAAGATCTGCCACAAAGATCACCACACTTAATAGAAGCTGAAATGCCCTAGAGAAGCTTGCAGTCTAGATATGTTCTTTAATCCTCTGCATACAGAATGTCAGAAATTTACTAACATTCATACCTGTTTTGTTGCAACATGTCTCTAGAACGTGCTGACATTAGAGAAGCATCCAGACTTACTTGCTGTAGTCAGGGAAAGATTGTTTTTGCAATTTACAGCTCTAACACACAGCTACTTATCTGAAAACAAGGTATGACTGTTTGATGCGTATAAAAACAATAATGTTGCTAATTACTGAACAACCTGGTGGCTACCAAAACACCTAGTTAATACTTTAGATTAAAAATGTTTTGCAATAAGAGAACTGAGTTCTAAGAGAATTTTAGTGCAAAATTGCTAGTTTTATCACAAAACCCATTGCTCATAAAGCCCATTGCCCACGACAAGCTTTGGACTACACCTACAAGACCTGGAAATTTAAACTATATTCTAGTTAGATCTGCACTGCTAATGTTTAAAGCATGGATTTGTGAGTCTCCAGTAACAGCAGTTAAAATTCCAGAAAAACTGTCACACTTCTGCATTGTAACAGATACTTGAATATTTCAGAAGTCGTGAATTCCATAAGGGCACAATGCAGTTCAAAAAAACCCGTGTCCCACAGGGAACTTTGCCTTAGCAGACACGGTCTCATTCCATTTCACTGAACTTTAAAGGTACCATTTCTTTTGGCTTCTAAAGATGATCAGATTGGGACACAAGATTTCTCACCATTTCTCTTTGTTACCAAGCAAGAAGAGAGCTGTACAAACTAGAGTTATCTCAGCACATAGGTTAAGTCACTTCTGAACTACTGAGCCTCACAGTCCCTCTCCCAATTATTTAAAAATCTTGACAAGGATCTTAACAGAGATCAATAGCATTTGGCTGCCTCTCAGAACCTAGCTGTCAGGTATCTAAGCCACTGGCATATTAGATCAACAGCCACAACTGCTGCAGAAACACTCATCTGGCCAAACTCAAGGCACAAAAACCCACACAGACAAATGTAGAGTCGCAAGTTAAACATTTGAAAGAAACTATTCTAGGTCTGAATCCTCCTACTCTTTTTCTTCTCCCCAAAGATAATGACTTACAGAGCTTTTCATTGTAGATAACAGGGGTTTTTGACAGTTTCTTTTTAACAACGGCATTACTTTCAAAACGCTATTCATACCTGGTAAAAAAAACCCCACAGATTTCACTTTGTCTTTGTCACTGTTAATGAAGTAAACTTAAGTTTCTGAACAGATACTCATTGCTTCTCTTCTCTTCCTCTTTTGAAAGGAGGGAATGCACACAGTTCATACTTCACTAAAGATTTCAACTACATAAGTTACAGTTCCGCTTTGAAAGATACTACATAATTGAGGAAATTTATTATAATGTGCAGTTGTTACAAGCCTGCACATAACTTCTTGTACTACTGATCCTAGCAACTCTTGCTGAACTCAAGCAAGTACAACAGGCAAGCAATAAAATCTCTTCACATTATTCATACTGATACACAGTATTTTTACATTCTTGTTTTTACTACAAATACTGAAGAAGGTTATTCAGGAATAATTACTAGTACTTACTATTCCAGGACTAAAATCATTTCTGTTGCAGTTTCATAAACTTCATGCAAGTTAATGACCCAAAGGTTGCACTGTGCCAGCTCGAGGACCGCAATTTCATGGATTATTTCCATCCGACAGTCTTGGCCCTTTCTTCTTTTTCTCATAAATTTTGCTGCAAATTCTCTTTCAGTGTCTTTCTGGATACACTTCTTCACCACTGCAAATTTTCCCCTGAAATTAAAGAAGAATTTAAAGTTAATTTTAAGTCCCTTAGGGACAGTTTCACTATTGCCCTTATAAATTAATGTTTCAGAAACAAAAATTCCTCTTAATGGATATATTTAAAATATGCTATAAATTTAGAAAGATGCCTTGCTGAATGATAATCCCTGTGCCTAAAAGGAACACAACAACCTGGAATGTAACTTAACCTCCATGAAAAATAAGGAATTAAAAAAACCTAGCAATTCAAGGAACCTGGATTTTAAAAATACAGAATGAACAAGTTGTGCTAGTTTACAAGATTAAGTTATCCTCAAATCTTTCATTAGAAAAACTTGCAAAAAGCAAAACGTACAAATAGACAATTTATGCTTTCTGCGACTACATCAGAATAAGCCAGTCATGCTTTCTAAAGCATCCCGCCGTACTTGAGGCAGCAGCAACCAGGACTACTCAAAATCCTGCTCCATTTGCCATGCAGTACACAGACTCTGTGCTGCATTTTCAAAGATGGCACTTCATATTTTCACCATGATATATCTCAAATTATAACGGCCAAAGGTTTTTTGATTGTTTTTAACAGTTCTCAAAATCCCTTCTTCTTAATTCTCACTGTCTAAGCAACTACGGGGTTGGACTAGATGATCTTTCGAGGTCCCTCCCAAACACCAACATTCTGTGATCACGGATGGCCAACATAAAGCTTTGTAACAAGATTTTTGACAATGATAATGTGAATACAAACACACACTGAGCAGAACTGAGCACAGTGCTTAACCCACATTAATGAGCATCATTTCTGACACAACACACTACTGGTGAGCTACCCCAAGTCAGCAGGCTAGCTGAAGCCACAGGGCAGCACTTACATCACAAGACTTCCCCTAAGTGTCTGCTCCAAACTTCCTTGCCATAGAGTCCCACACCACCGGCTCCACCCACTTCTGTACTGATCTTTAGACTGAAAAGGTCTATTGATAAATATCTGTCATCTAACACACTGATGGATTCTCAGAAGCACAGCAGTCTTTAGTTCTTACCATACAGGTATAATGTCCATCAAAACTATATTATTTACATGTAAGAATTTTCTTACAAAGCTGCAGGAATAGTGTGGAGATCTTTGTTTCAGTTCTTAACTTATCATAGCATTGCTGAAACCAAGAGTCCTTATCTGCTTTGGAATATCATTACACAGGTTTTGCCTTTCCTGTCTCCAGGCTGAAGTTCACAGAATTAACTAATTTCACAACTCCCAACCTATTGGCACTGCTATCCATGAAACATTACTAAAAGAACTTATAGCCAGCTTACTTTTCATAGGCATTTGTTTCAAAATCACCCAGTCTAAATGAATTAAGATAAATAAGCACCCACAAAGTGAGCATTTGGTAGTCAGTCTCACTGAAATAATCTGACTTGTAACCGCTGATACAGCCACAGTTATTCATTTAGGAATAACATTTTGCATAAGCACACAATAGCTACAGTACAATATGTATTAAGACTAGATCAGAGCATAGCCCAGATGTCTGTGAAGGCAGCCAAAAAGTAAGTACATACTTTCAATGCTTTGAATCCACTTTTTGGGGAGAAAGTTCTTGATTGCTAATACATACATTCAGACAATATTACAGCTTTGCAAATGCATGAAAACAATACTATAGGATTTTATAGCATTAGGAAGGTGTGGTCAAAAGATCACTATAAAATGCATTAATCAATAAAAAGTTACCACAGAACACCACACATGGAATAGACACCCGAAAACTGACAACCTGCAGGGTGCCTGGCACACATCTGTCAAAAATCACATTGGAAGAAATTACAAACGCGTGCAGTGGGGACAGCTCATCAGGAAACAGAAAAGTGCTACCGACGCTCTCGATCCCAAAATTATTGCAAGGACAGTGTCTCTTTTTGATAGATTTCTAGGAAGCTGGTGACATTAGTGCTGCAGCTACAAGCATTGCAACCCTAACTGCAATAGAGAATCACAGAATGTCAGGGGCTGGAAGGGACCTCAAAGGATCATCTAGTCCAGCCCCCCTGCCAGAGCAGGATCACCTACAGTAGATCGCACAAGAACACGTCCAGGTGGGTTTTGAATGTCTCCAGAGAAGGAGACTCCACAACCTCCCTGGGCAGCCTGTGCCAGTGCTCCGTCACCCTAACAGTGAAAAAGTATTTTCTAATATGTTCATGGAACCAGTCTTCCCTATGTAGCCAGTGAAAGGGATTCTAAGTTACTCCAAACTAATACACACATCTGTACGATTCCTGCACAGTATAAAGCTATATATTTATCAGAAGTATTAAACTCTTGCTGAAATTTATAGCATCAAACCCAAGAACAGCCAAGGAAAAAACTTAGCAACAATGCCGGTAAGAAGAAACCCAACAGATAAAAATAAATTGAGAAACTAAGAGATAGGCCCTTTAACAACAAGCTGGTTTAATAGCTGGTAGATACCAAGCCTTTATATCAAAAATCTAGACCTCTAGGTTCAGCCGTCTCTGTTTTCCTTAAAGAGTCTCTGAAAGCCCAGTTGCCTTCTGTTTGAGCATTGCCTTAGCACTGAGTCAAAAGCTTTTAATTCCAGCACCACTGAAGAACCTAGAGAAAGTAGCTTAGAGAAATCTGAAGTCCCTGTAATACAGCTTTCAAGCGGCACTGTGCTCGCTTGAATTACGTACAAAAATCTATCTGGGAGCAAGTTAATTAGCCTAATGAGTACCAATGCCGCCGATTCATTGCACATTAGTCACTATGGAAATAAAACAATACTCATGGGGCAGCATGAAACAGCAAGAGCCACCACTGTGTGTAGCCACCCATGTCCTGTTCAGCTGAGCTGGCCAGAAGCCGGGTAGGTGACGTAATAAAAAGGACAGGTTACACAGGAGTCAGGCCGGCTGACAAACACTAATTCTTAGTTGTTTAAGACCAAGAATCCTGCCCAGATTCTTTATGGTTATACTTATAATTAGAGCTATTTTAACTGCTGCCTGTTGAACTCATCTTTTCTGAATACAATCCCCCCAAAAGATCAAACTTGACAAACCTGATATTTATAGCTACTGGAAATAATTACTGTGCAGCAATCTAGAGTCACAACTGGGGCAACTTCAGAGCTGAGATCCAAAGATCACATCCACTGTATGGTTTAGCCAAATGATAAATTTGTAAATAATTTCTTTTTGACAGAGACAGAATAGGAGATAAGACAGCTATAAAGCTTTCCCATAAAGCATATATTGCATACACTTCATCTGAGAAGCAGGATTTTGAGAAAAGCAAAGAACTACTTATTAAAAATAAATAAATTATTAAATAGTTAAAATAGTATTAGATCAGAGCATTGCTAGCTGAGCTGTACTGAGAAGAGCTGGGGGCAAGAACATTGCATTGAAGGCAGAATAGTTTTGAGAAGAAAAACAATGCACATTTCCAAGGCTGAAAACTGATCGTCAGTCATTCCAATACAAACAAAATGCTGAGAAGGGAGACATGAACAGGAAACTAGAAGTAGTTTTCTGTCCTTACAAGAGTCTCATTCAAGAATTACGATTTAAAATAAATCATATCTGATTACAAAGTAGCTCAATGTCATCTTTTCAGATTGCCAACAGAATTAGTATTGTTTCATCTGGCATATATTGTGGCTTAAAGGAAAAGCCTCAAATCACAAATCAAATGTCAAATCAGATAAGCAGCAACATTCATGTCACACCAGTTAATTTTGGTTGTCATAGGCTCAGAAGAACAGAGAACTAACCTTACCTTCATGATTATTTTTAAGGTGACCTGTAAAACAGTCACGGTAACAAATGCAGGAATAATAGCAATTCCTGTGAAGATATTTACTTTTTATAAAGTTCAGAAAACTCTTCCAAGATCCACAAAACTATACGCAATGTATTATATGACTAAATATCAAATATTTTTTCTAAAGTGGAGGTTTTTTTCTCCTGCAATTTTTGATTTCCAAACAGCAAGGTGTGGGGATTTCATTTCTGATGTTCATGAATGATTTAGTCACATAAATTTTTCTCAAATAGTAGAGCTAACTACTTGGAACTCTTCATTTTCACTGTTTAGACTTTCACTTAGTTCCACAACTGCTTCACCCTAGCTGTGCTACTGCAGAGATCAGCTGAGGCCAGAATCGTGGCAGCACATACATTCTTCCTGATGTAGAAAACCTACAAATGCCACGTACCACTAAGATGCACTGAAAGCCACCTGAGGCAAAAAAAGCAAGTTCATGCCAGAGTTTGTGGGAATTTAAAAAATGAAAAATTCAAGACATGAGTTATCTGCACATAAAACCACAGACAAGTCACCAATTGGAAACGAAGAACATGTTTGGTCTCCTCAAATGAGTAAAATACTTGTTATCCTTAGCTCTGGGTGGAGAATAAGCTTGTCTGACTTAACAAAAATGAAACCAAAAAACAGGAATGAAGAGAATCAACTGAATTGTAATTGAGATAAACTTACATGTATGGCCTGCATACATTTTGTTCGCAGAAGATTGCTAATTTTAGAGTAATCATTTAATGTGACTGTTACCTTCTGGTGACAAGAAAGCAAGGCCAGTCATTTCTGCCTTCCTCCAACCCAGCTCTAGCACAGCAGTATTGTTTTCTGTACACAAATTATGATTTCCAATATGTAACATAGCTCATTTTACATAAAGAGTGCAATACTCCGTCAAGGAGCTCAAGAACTAACCAAGTCTATTAACATTTTCTGTGCAATTAGGAGTTTTTTACTGAAGAAAAGAAGCAAAGCAATTAAATGCAATTATACTAGATTCTCTAAAGCTCTAGGTAATACAAAATATATTGTTCCAAATTTTACAGTACAATTAAGGCTTAAATACAGATGGTAAGAAAAAGAGTAAAGCACTTGGTGCCTTGTCCTGTGCAAAGGTTACATTACTTCTATCTAACCTAACTCAAGCTAGCAGCATCTGAAAACACTTAGGTGAGTTGATGGGCAGTGGCATCCTTAAAACATCTATTAGAGGCAAGTTTGATTTTAAACACTAGGCAGATGAATATTTATGTGAGAATACTCTGCTTTCAAGGCAGTAAAATCAATAAGGCTGTGAAGATTAGCCCAAGACTTCATTTATTAAACATTTCATTAAAAATAGCCTGCCATTTCCATATTAACTTAAGCAATTTTAAACAACTGCCTTTCAAGAGTAACTGTTGTAACCAAATTTTTGGTATTTTTCCTAAATTAACCTTGTTCTCCTAGGAGCTACATTTTGACAGACTTGCAAATGCCTGTTTAACTACTGAAGGAGGCAGTAGCCTTTTGAAGCACATACGCTTTCCATACTCAGAACAGTTTTTTTCCCCCCATAAGAACTACTAATGAAGCCTGATTCCCTACAGGTTTGCACCCAAGTCCCTCTGGCAACACGGTGATCAGGTTCCTCCGAGGCTCACCTACAACTGTCAGCAATAATTCCCCCAGGACTTTTGCCCCAAGATGTCACCAATTCAGCTTTTAAATTGTTTCCCTAATTCCGGGAAATAAGATGGATGAATACAAAGCATACAAGCTTTTTTGTTAGCAAATTCACCTACTAAATTAGAAGTAAAACAGACTATGCTGTGTGCACAAGGACTGCTTTTCATCTGAGACAAAAACCTGCCACACCCATGTGCTAATTTGTCCAAGTCCTTTGTAAAGATAAACTCTACCCATAAGTAGAGACTTAGATACTTTACAAACAGATAAAAGTGAAATAACTTCTGCTAAGCATATATTATCAATAAAATGACAGAGATAGTTACATGTGGCAGAGGGACTTTCCATTTACCACCTATGCTTTGTCACGAGTTAGCAAAATATTGTTTTTAATGGGAGTACTGAGCTGAAGTATCCACTTACATGCACGTATACTGCACATACATTCAAATGTATAGATTTCTACAACCAAAGAGAGAAGACAGTGAAAACATTTGTGAAGAGGAGAGAAAAAAAGTAGTCCAAACCAAAATATGTGCGGCTGCTTCAGAAAACCAAAACAAACGCTGTAAGATAACTACAGGTGCAAAATCACAACCTTCATGGAAGGTCATCTTTAAACATACTTCCCATCAAAAATGACCCCACACAAAAAGCCACACTAAGAGTTGCTTGTTTAGACTGTAGACCAAGATTTGCTCTAGTCCTTAATTCTTGTTCAAAGTCTAAAGCTCGTTGTTTCAGTTGTACATTTGTATGCCAGAAGGAAGCTTCATGTAGTCTATTTTATTAGGCAAATGAATATCACCCAGCTCTAAGATAAGCTCTTTCTCCATGGCAGAACTGCAAAATACTTTCTGAAAAGTCAGTTGATCTTCAAATAAAAAACTTAAAACAAGCAGCAGTGATATCAGGACATCCTGTGCTACACTGCTCCTACACCTTCTCAACTGTTGCTTCAAACTTAGGCTGTTTTGTAGTTAGCTTCAGTTTCCAGGCCCTGGATGTTGTGGTCACATCATGCTAAAAAGCAGCTTTCTCACTTTATGGGATGGTTCTCCCACCTGCTTCCCATGTGAATGCTTTAGGTGACTATGTTTAAACAGGTATTATTCTATTAGTACATCAGAGTTACTATGCGAGCACTAAGCTGACCCTTAGGGAACCTGAAAATCTTTTGGCTTATAGAAGCTACATTTGCTTTCAAACTCCTCTTTCCTCTTCAGCTTCAACAGGGCTGGATTTGCTGCTGTATAAACTGAGCAACTTGCAAAAGAACATACATTAAGGAGTGTATCTTATTGCACATGCTGTCATATTTCCTTTTTTTGTTTGAAAACACTTTAGATAAACCACATGTGATCATAAGAATACCATCATTCTTAAGTGACAATTTCAGATTAAAAATTCATTTACTGGTACTGAAATTCCATATATATAGTTACTGAGATACAAAAGCCTTTTAAGGTGACTTTCGGCCTCAAACCTCGCTCGCTATCATCAGGTGTTGAAATTATACATCGATTAAACCTTACATGTGGAGTCACTCTCAAAACCAAGCTTGGGAAAGCTCTTTTAAAAGTTCCACCATTAGATTACCCTGCAGCACATGCCACCTCAAACTACTCTCCTCTACACCTGATTTCCCCCCGTGTCACGGTGTGAATCGGTAGAGAGAGCACCCAGCCGGGCAGGTTTGCGCTTCCAATGGAAATCCGGGGGAACGCTCCTTCCTACCCCGCTCCCGCTCCCGGGCAGAACGCGGCACATCCCGGCCGAACCCCCGGGGCTGAGGGCAGCTCCTCGCTCGAAGCCAGGACAGCGGCCGGGGCTCAGCTG
>NW_009697115.1:0-10592 GCF_000703405.1 Apaloderma vittatum
TGACCGATATTCTGAGAATGCCAATTGCTGACAGAAGCAGTTCCGTAAGTATAAGCTATTGAGGCTCAATTCAGAAGTCAGTAGTGAGTTACATGGGTAAACCTGAAGCCAAAACTAAAATTATGCAAGCCCAAATAAATTTTTCTAGCAATAATTTTATATTATCTAAATTTGCTAAATCAACATTTTTTACTTATCTTTTATACTTTTGTTTATGTATATTTTATATTTATATAACATTCTCTTCTTATTTATATAACAAATTATTCTAAAACCAAGTCTACACATATTTTAATTTTGGTATCTCTAGGTACTTTAACATCTACAAGGTACATATAATTTGTGTATATATATACATACTAAATACATATTTATATAGTATACTAGGTCATCTATATTTTTATATTATAAAATGTATCTGTGTTTGTATGTTTCAGATATAGTTGCCGTATTTTATTTACATTAGGTACTTCTTCTATTATATGAATACATACAAAACTACAGGGTATCTAACAACCATCAACTGCTGTCTAAAAACATCTCCAGTTCTTGGCAGAATTAATCTGACCCATATTTTCCTTGCAGTTGAGGGAAAACCCTGCTGAAACCTCCCACAACTCTACTTTCCCTTCTCCTTCAGACAAGGCAAATCTTTGCTCAAGGTCGCGATCTGATTTTCTTCCTAAAATCCAAAACCCACACCAACCTCCCACGTAAGTATTTTCACAAGCTTCCTTAACTGAAGTTCTTTAAAATGTTCAGGTGATTCTTCCCTTTTCCAACTATCATATCAAAGTGGAATTAACTGTGCTTGTTAGAAAGTTCAGCATTGTCACAGCACTTACCTAAATGAACAAGAAAGAGGTAAGAAAACAGGCTCAGGTTATAAATTGCTTGTAGATGGCAGTAAGACAACACAAAGCCACTGCCTTAAGAGCTCAGAGAGGATGTGTATCAGATAATACGGGTCCCGAAAAGAACAAAAAGGCAGCATGACTCGGCTGCAGAAGAAAGAGACTATTAAATGCAGAAAGAATAATTCTTTTTCAAATCAGGAAAGAGAAAGGTACATAAGCGTCGGCAAGCTCAATGCTAAACCATACCGAGTCAAGCCAAAAATAACTTAGGAACAGCTTGCTAAAAGTATAAACATTAACAGCAACAGCTTTTTTGAACGTTCTGAAGCAGACAGAGGCCAAAAAGCGACGGAGGCTGTAAAGGAGCACTCTGGGAAGGTCAGGCTCCAGCGCGTGAGCTAAATGTGGGGTGCTGGGTGCAGCTTCCAGCACGCTCGGAAGCAGATCAGATGCCGCTGCTGCGGTGTCCCCACTCAGCCACTTTCGGCAACGGTGAAATCGGATTAAGGCTCAACAGAAGGCTGCCTTTGGAGAAACAGTCTTCAAAGGAAGGGTCAGGAGAAGATCTATTCAGAAATTCAGAATGACCACAAACTGTCAAGACCAGAGTGCTCACCCAGTAGTGTTAAAGTAGCTCTACCACAAAACCCTCAAAGAAAAACGAGATTGTCACTAGAGAAGCATAAGCTGGTAACTCCAACATCCATCTGCAAAGAGCTGCGGATGCAGGACACGTCTCTGTGCCACCACTGTCGGCAGTGTATAAGCAGAGCAGGGATTACAGCCACGAGACGGCAAAAATAAGATTTTTTGAGAAGATTCAAATCAGGCTCTTACACAAGTAAGTCACACCTACCACGAAAGTTGCACCAATCCTTCCCATTTGCTTAACATTTATCCCTGTGTTTCTCCCACCGACCTTATAAAACTTTTTGAAGGAGTCAACGAACAGGAGGAATAGCAATCTAGTTGGTTGTGCAAGTGCATGTCAACTGAGATTTTAATATAGCTTTCTTTCACCAAAACTAGCAGCCCCTTCCATTTGTACGTTTCTTTCTACTTTCTGTACTCTTCTAAAAATAAATAAATAAATAAATAAATAAATAAACTAAAACCCACAGCAAAACCCCAATATTTGTGTAGCCAGACAGAACAGTTAATTTCTGCAGCCAAGTTGAGGGGAAGTACAATTCTCAGGTAGCTCAATTCCCTGGACAGCTCGCCATGTGGCCATACAAGTGCACATATAAGCAAAAAAAGGAGAGGAAGAAATAGGCAGGTAAGAGGGGCAGCACCTGGTTCGAGCTTGCTTCAACATACTGCTATGGTTGGACTGAAAGCAAATGCAGAATTGCACCCACTACAACACGAGTTTTAAGAGACTTTATCTTTCTTAAAATAGAAATAAAATTCAAAGTTCTGAAAGAATAAAAAAAGCACTCATAAGATTTAACAGGGGCTAAATGAAGGAATAAATGGTTTGCATAATGAAGATTATCTGCAGATTACTATACAGCTAACTGAAGTACTAGCATCTCTGATTTTCCATATAAAAACTTGAAAAATAACAAGCACTCAGGAGTTAAAATATGAAGATATAAAAATCTAACAGAGATCATCAAATTTTTAAGTGGCTAAGAGTCCTAGAAAGATCTGCTGAAGGAATGACAAATAACTGGTAGGGCCATAAACGCACGATAGAACGTATGAGCACACGGTAGCATAAGAAATCTAAGCTACGCATCATAGCAAAATCTAAATTAACTATTTCCATTCGAGACAGAAATCTCAGGACCATTATAGATAGTCCCCTGGAAGTGTCAGCTCTAAACTTACAGTCCTCCAGAAGGTGATCTGTGTTCAGATGTCCTGACTACAGCCATCCTGTCCCCCTCACCTCTTGGATTAGAAGCTGGTCAAAGTGAAAACCCTGGAAGACACCCAGATGTTCTGACATCTAAACGGGGACAAACCACCACTCTTCCAGCCAATCTCTCACCCACATAAAGGTCCACCCATCTAGAGTGTAAGACCCTATTCAAAGATACTATGGGAGCTTGTCACAAGCCTCAGTACAGCCAGGTAGATAACTTCAAACTCTGCTTCTCTCACCCACGAGCTCTGGCGTTTTACCATGGCCAAGCGCAGTTTACTTTTGCTGTATCTAAACCAGCTGGCAAGCACCGCTGCAATGGCATGCCAGGCAGCTACACAACTACATAATTTCATTTATAAGGCATGTGGCATTTTTAGACTGTTCCACAAAAGTCAATATCCACACCGAGTGTTGACTCTCACCATTTAACCTTACCGCGACTGCAGATCTTCAGCGTTATAACTAAAGCCATGCACATCTTTAACTTCGGACTGCTCATATTAATTTCACGCCTAGGAATCCTTACCATAGGTGTAATTACAGCTAAGCCAAGCTTCTCTTGCCTGAGTTTATGCATTTAAGAAAAGCATAAGGAGCTACAGAAACATCTGCCTCCACAGCAAGGAATGTCCTGATGTAGTTATTGCAGCAAAAGCCACAGTCCTGACTCTGATACCTAAAATCAGCACGAAGTTGCATAACCACGCCTTACGTACTTGAGCAGGGTTTTAATCACCATTTGGTAAAAAAGAGAAAAAACAAAGAAAATACGGTACTGCTTAATACTTTAAGCAAATACAGCACTAATTTCTTTGAGGAATACGTGAATTAAAGGACTCCAAAATACATTCAGAACAAATTTTAAGAAGAAAATGTACAATATATCAACTATTATAACCCAAGCTTTTATTACCTCCCACACTTCTCACACAGACTTAAGAGTTTACTGATAAGACACCCACACGCATGCACGATTATAATTTATGGATAGTGGACCACATTCAACTCTAGTTAAAAGCACTTGGCATTCTAGCAGATTATAAAGTCCCTTCCTACACTTGACAAAGGCTACAATGATGATTTCCATAATGGACACCACATTTCATAAGGAATTACGTCTAGCACGACACCCACACTAACAAGACAGAACCGTAAGTTTTAACTTATACAGTCATTATTTCTTTTCAAAGTCTGCCTCCGGAGGAGGATAAAGTGACAGAGAAAATGTCAGTTCTGCACAACAAAGGGATTAATTTGTACATAAGGGGCAATAATTACAAGTATAGCAGGTTTCCATCTTTAGTAGTTGCCCTGTGCTTCTTTCAAGTATGTGCCAAATCACAGTGAAAATTTAAAATTAATTAACTGGAATGCTCTATATACATGTTGAAGCAAACTTTTACGCAGTTTATATGCTTTATGAATTGACTGCTGCTATTTGCAAATACATCACTTCTTGACATAACAATAGGTCGCTGAAATGACTTCAAAAATTACTTCAAGTATCAGAGCAGGCCATGAGTTTTAAGAGACTGATGGCGGCTGTGGTAGGGAGACAGAGTGCAAAACACAGAGGCGAAAAAGAAGATGCTATTAAAAGGCAGGAAGAGAAACACTGTAACTGTGATTGAGAACACATTATTTTCCAACACACAAACTGCAGAAGCATACAAGGTTATTTTTTCTTCTTCCAGTGAAAACACTAAGATGCCAAATGGCAAAGATAAACGTTTTCTATTTAGCAAGAACAAAAATTCCAAAAGTAGATACAAATTATGTGACAAGTCATTAACCTGGCTAGACAAGCTACATGGGAGTACATTTAAGACACTTTAATTGCAACTATCTTTGAATAAACGCTTGAGATTTTATTCTTTACATATTGTTTAAAACAAGTTTACCTAAACCTTTGTCTCTCAGAGACTTGTACAAGTAGATAGAATGCACCAAGAGAACAGAAAAACAGAGACAAGACTCTTACAGTCCATTATCGGTTTTCTTCATATCACCTGATGCCCTTCATAAATTTATACAGTCCCGGCAGTCTGTATTAAACACGTCGTGTTTTCAAGTCATGAAATAGCACTAGCATAAATGACAAATGCACTCAGACCAGCCACACTAAATAGTTTTCCATGCATTGTTCACCTTAATGCTGCAATTGAAATTTCTCTGTTGCACCAAGTGCTGTCACCAGGACTTTGTTCTGCCACTGCTACAGCAGCTCAAGATTGTTTCCTCGGAAACAGCACAACCTCTGCAAAGCTTCAGAGCATTTTAAAGTCAAGACAGGGAAAGTGAATAAATCTCAAAAAGGGGAAAATTTATATAATTCACTAATAATCAATTCTAACCCATACAGCAACTATAAAAAAAAATGTAGTGACAGAAGTGATTGCAAGTTAAAAGTTTACAGAAAAATTAAACAGAATATTGGGCAAGAACAGGAATGTGGCTAACGAGCACATTTTCCATCTATGCTAAGACTATTTCAGGACAACTTTGTTAATTGCAGAAATGTAAAATGCTGCACTCTCAGTTGCATAAAGCCTTTACATAATAAGCAGTTCTCTAACCTAGATTACATGTAATTCCTGTCCAAGAACAACTGTTACAAAAATCAGAGGCTCTACAGCTTCAGTTCATCTCTCAGGCTGCTCTGACCTAGAAACGGAAAACAACACCTTGAAGACTATGTTGTGCAGCAAATCCCTAGTTTAACTCTTCACAGAAACAACAGCACACAAAATCCCCAAATTGAAAAACAGAAGAAGTAGTCAAGGAAGGAAAAGACGCCTGAAATCAGTAAAGATTTCTCTGTAAAAAAGGTAAGATTATGTTTAATTGCACTGGCAAACTCTATTCAATGACCACTAAACTATTTCTGAGATCTGTTAAACAGCAAGCCTACCTCTAGAAGCTGTGATGTGCAGATGTCAGATTTGATTTTGGGAGCAGATTGCTCCACATGCTGTTGGGAGAGAGACGTCAGAAGAGACTTCTGAAAATGTCAGTGGAAGACCACTTTGCCTTCCCTCCCTTCCTGGTCATAGGCAAGATGACTTAAAGAAGTGAACAAAAGTCATCTTGGTAGCTTTATGACTTGTTCTACAAAATGTCTGGCAACAGGGAAACCCATGGGCAATCTCAGGTAAGTTCAGATTTACAGTGGAGCAGTGGAGTTCCCTATTTATGTCAAATGTGTCTGCTTGGAGTAGTGCCCAGACCTACCATTAATTTCCTAGTGAATGTTTGGTTGTGGGCTTGTTAATTCAAAAAAACCCAAAAAAACTACTCCAGATTTGTTGCCATTAGTTTTCTTGAGACTAAACAATTGGATCATTGAGGAAACTTAAACATAACTCATTTTACTAAACTGATACACGTTTGAACCAAGTCCTTCATGTGCACATACCACCACCCCAAGTGACTCACCCTGAACAGCAGCCGTTCAGTTTCTCTTCTCAGAAAAGTTATCAGCTTTTGGGGACAAAACTTATTTCCAGTAAGCCTAGGTAAGCTATGCCTTGCTGCCTCTTCCTAAAACCCACCAGCCACAGCACCAGCTGTGGGCACCCACCAGAGCACCCCACCTGGCAGAGCCTGCCTGCTCTCGACAGAAATGGCACAGGACATGGACCATAGGTGTCATGGTGGAAAGAAAGAAGATCTGATGCAGAAGGTTCTGCTGACAGCCCTGTGCATCCCATTATTTCACCATGTGTGATTATAAAACAGGGTTTCTGATGAATGTCTGCACGTTTGGGGTGTACTCTTCACAAAACGTGAAGTGCAAAATAAATCTAGGAAGCCAGCCTTAAATATCTTAATGAAGCTGAGGCTGACCTACAAAGTCTACTGACAGAAGTCTTTCACTCTCAAGCTCCCTAAGGACTTGTACGTTGCCCCAGCAGACACATCTTAAAACTTGGAAGTCCCACAACTGTTAAATACAGAAGTAGGATTCATTTATTTTCATGGCAGAAATAAATGGACTTAACTGATTTTGAATGTTAGCTGCAGCATAAAATCATCTCATTTAATGTGAGGGTTTTGAGTGAACTGTGACCAATGAGGAAGCAAAAATTTTGCATTCAGTCTGAGTGAGGCTACAAGTCTGTCTGTTTATCAGGTGCAGATTTCCATAATGCTAAGCAAAAATCCAGAGTATTAACTGCAATGCTACGAAATTTAGTCTTTTAACAATCATTAAGGAATTATTCCAGAGTTAGACTCATTCTGAAATTCTTTATTTAGACAGAAAACCTTGTCCTGTTCCTGACCACAATTCTCTTATGAAACATAGTTTCGAATTTATTACCTACACTATTCAGCAGAAGAGTGACAAGGTCTCAACTCTGTCATTATTAATATCCACAACAGGATGACAACGTTTGGACCTCGGCCAAGGGAAAGTTGTCCACTGAACTGCAGCAGCTCCCCTGGTAACAGCCTACTTCCAATCTCACAACATGCTCCAGACCGAGTGTGAAAGACGGTGATTTTCTTCCCAAAGGAAGAAATACAATCCAGGGACCAACCTAGAAAGGCCAAACATGAAAGCATTTGCTTAACACGCTAAATAAAAATAACATGCAAGAGCTTGTCAGACCAACACGCTCTCTATGTTGCATGAGCAAGCCCCTAATGATATTCCAACAAAGGAAGTTTGTTTACCACTAACTTCTTTGTGCATATACACACATCAGGAATGTTTTTATGTCCTCAACAGTAATTTACACGTAGGCTAGAGCCTTCATGTCAGCCAGCCAAATTGTTGGTGAAAGATTAAATTAACAAAGCTGCGTTCCAGCTATGGTGCTGGTAACAGAATTTATATTTCAGTATCCCAAAACTCCTTCTTTGGCTGAGCCCTATCTTCTCACCTCTGACAGTTACAGACATCGAGCAGACTGACACAGCTCGGCAGCAGCACAACTCTGGACATATTGCAAATTTGAAAACCAAATAAAAATCAAATTATGAAGAAGCAAGCAAAAATTTACACCTTCCTGTAAGGATAATAACTGAATTTCTATGTAATGCAGAAATTTATTTTTCAATAATGGAAATCCATTCTTTTCACCAAGATGTCTACTCCTAGGTGCCACATTCTTTTCTTTTTAATAGTATTTTTCTTTCCCCAAAGTGAGTCACTCTGGAAAATGCCACTCACTTGAAAGAGAAAAATTGACAAACAAACCCAACTGCCATTAAAATTAACGTTCACTGCTCCATACTACAACTACCACATACCAAGAACTTAAACTTCAATCAGAAAAGTTCCAAATTACTCAACAATAGTAACTGGCTTCAGGACAAGGAAATAAAACTTAAATCTGCAACTATTAAAATAGTTCCTCCTAATACGCTGCTAAGCACATGATCTGTTTGGCTTTGCTCTAATTTGGCTGGGAAGTCTTTCGCAGAGAGACGGAAAATGTTTTTGATGGCTTGTTCAAAAGGAAAAATCGCCATTTATCAGGTTATGTAAAAATCTCATACTTGTGTTGGAAGCTACAGTTTGGCAGAACACATTTAATTACCACTGGCTCTTCTAGAACATTAAGTAAAAAACAACTGTGTTATAATCGCATTAAGCGTTTGTCTTTGTTGGTTTAAGACAAAGATTTTAGTCAAAGGCCTCATTAAAACTTAGATCATTCTTTGCAGAGCTTAGCTCATCCATGGGTCTACAAAAACAAGGAACTACAGCTATAATCCATGGAAATAAAAGAAAAGATGGAAAGACTTCCAAGCTTTTTCACGCTCAAATGTAAAGAGGGACATTTTCCTTCTCAAACAAAAACTGTTCATTAGGAACCTTAGTTGTTGAAATGAAATTATTGTGAAACGAACCCTCAAAATCAGAGTCAAACACTTCTGTTCATGTAGGCAATATCATAAATATGTCCTCTTAAGTACATACCCAACAGATCTCAAGAGAAAACAAACTACAAGCCACATCCAGAAGGAATGCTGTTCCAGCAAGGCTGTACTGCCTCAAAATTACAAAATTAATTACAGCCAAGGTTTTCATAGCATGCCCACTTACCCTTCTAAATATTTTTGCCTCACACTGCACAAATTCAGTGAGCTCTTTGCATACTGACCACAACTTGAAAAATGCCCTATACAAATTAAAAACGACATTGCATAGGAAAACAAAAATTATGGTTTTATTGTCCGAGTCAAGGTTGAAAGCTTCTTTACGGATCTGCAAGACTGCAGTTTTGAACTACAGACGTCCCAATACACATTAATATTTTCATTACAGATTAATCAGATTCAAGAGTTCACCTGATTTTGAGTTTTGGCACCAGGGAAAGTTTCACTTTTGTAACACACTTACCTTTTCCTTCATTTCCCATAGAATCTCTGCAAACCCTACCACAGCAGTGATACCCTAAAAGCACAGGATTTCTCTGCACCACGTGTATACAACAGCCAGAATGACATCTTTCTGCTTCCATTAATAACTTGGCTAACAAGGCAGTTAATTATCCACCTCCTGGACACGTTCTAAGCCTTGGCAAGACAGCTACTGTTTTCTGCAAGGAGCATTCCAGCCTCCTAAGGACCAGTATAAATACGAGTTCACCTGCAACTCCCTTATGTAAATTATTCTTTATAATTGAACATCGCGGTTGAACAAACTGACATCGCAGACTAATGCTATACTCAAACCAAATTCACAAACGACATCTGATCTGCTATATAAAATTGTCTACTGCTAATTGGAACACCATAAGCTCGGCTGTGTCTGCAAGATGTATACAGGAAACTCTGCTGAGTTAATTTAAGGATTTAATTTAAGGATTTAATGGAAATATCGTCTCCCAGCTATCTATGAATATGTCCCTAAATGTGGAAATGTACTCTTCATTTTTAAATTCTACTCTCTCTCCAAGGCAAAGGCTGCTTTAATTTACTTTTAAGCTTTGCAATCATTTCTCCTCTCACCTGACAAAATTATTGGTAATGCAAATAAAATTTGTTTCAGAACTTGAACCAATTTAATCACGATTCAATACTTTCACAACTGACTTGTTCCACTCTTATCAGTAGTTCATTCTATGCCCAACATAATAGATATCACATGAATAAAATTCTCCTCTTTCGCCTTGTACGTGTTAAAAAACCTACCAGACTTAAGGATTTATTAGAGGAATGGGATAAAATACAGATTTTCATTGTACATGCACTAAAAAAAAAAATCCACCATCACTTATTTTGGGGAAGGAGCAGAGAGACAAAGGCAAAAGGGAACAGGGAACTACATAGAAAGTACCCAGACACTTTCAGCTTCCCCTGTGTCACCTATAACATATGAATAAAAAAATAAATAAAAACAAAAATCACATAAAAAAATTGCTAAATAATGTGGCAATTTTACAGAACTGCTACTACAGGCTACTGGTTAAAAAAAATATTAGTAATACAAAAAAGCACACATCAAAAGCATAAAAACCCAGAAAAATGCAGCTAGCTAATCAATATATCCAGAAAGGCACTGCACAGAACAGCCTTTGTGTTTCTTTAGTCTTAACAGACATGATCAATAACTGAACAATAAAATTTAACAATGAAAACATGTTGGAAGTAGAAGCTGATGCACCAGCCAGGATGTAAAGCAACTCTGGTGCCCTTCTGAAATTGGCCAGTGGTTAATCTAAATATCTGAACACTCCCACTCCAAAAGATGGTACAGACACCTGGCAGGAAAATGAAGGGAAAACAGTTCATGGGAAATTTAAAAACAAATGTAGCTTTGAATTAACTTAATCCATTACTAGACCTGAAAACCAAATTTTGACACAGTCCAACGAATAAATAAATAAATAGATAGATAAATAAAT
>NW_009697116.1:0-4219 GCF_000703405.1 Apaloderma vittatum
TCTCTTCCCTCAAGTGAGTCCACAGCACCACTATGTTTTATGTTGTTGTAATCATAGTACTAGTACTCCCTTTTTCGCTGAGGCAAATTGCACCATTAAAAGAACAGTGAGAAACAGCCCAGAGGATGCTGCACTTACCTCATAGCTATATTTCAGAAAGCATCAGGTGCTACCACTCTCAAAATAAAAAGTTTGTATGGCTGGAATATGAGGTAAACAAGGTCATGAGGTGTACCAGTTGCCAAATTGGTACACTGGTAAAGGAAGAGAAGATTGATCATCAGCAATGAACAGGAGAGACAGATAACAACATGAGTAATTAAAACCTAGTTGTTTGAGGTTTTTTTAATAGAAACCTTTTAAGATCACCAATTTAAAACATTTCCCCAGAAATGTCCTCCTTAAGATTTAGTGTATAGTCTATCAGATAATGCCAACAGTGGCTTAAGGAGCAGTGTATTACTGAGATCACATAGTGTTGCCATTAAGTAATAGTTTGTTATGTTGTGTACAATTTCTCTTGAATACTGCAACTTACATATTCCCCAGCTAGACAAACAGATGTTATCATTACTATAGCTGCCTTTCCTGTTGAGAATTTACATCTCCAAGGAGACAGAGATCACCTAGCTTTACCATGTTGTAAATAACTCTTTGGCACAAACAAAGTCTATAAAGGATTTATTATTGTTAATGATTGTAGGGATCAAAATTGCGATACATGCTTCAAGATAACAGGACAAAACTGTGCCATGTTTTGCTTACACAGGGTGTGCAGTTGTCTTGCCCTTAAATGTACCAAAAAGAAACAAGGCTATATATGGGAATAAAAATGTAGATGGTCAGGGGAGGATGTAATTATGTAAAATCCCCACCCCGGTTTTGTAGTCTCACCTAAGCATTTTCCTAAGGTTTTCACAAATTAATTCAGTAGTTTGGCTAATAGAGTTCTGAAAATAACAACTCAGAAATGCGTAAGAGCCTGTAATAAATGCTAGCGTCAACACAGTAGTTAATTCATGTTTCATATATTTGTGGTTGACCAAATTTGTCCGCAGTCAGACTGGCAGCTGTGTCCATCACAATCACCACTGAATTTGAGTTGTTATCAGTAGCACCTTATATGTTTTTGTCTATATTAATGCTATCAGTGAAATAAATTTAATTAAGTTTAATAACATGTTTTAAACTAGGATAATTTTGTGATTTCTCTTCAGATTTAGATTATGTTTTTGCACACTTCAGTGGAATATTTCTCACAAGTACCATCTACTTTTTGATATACTGTGCAGTCAGGAAGAATAAGCCTAATGTTTATCCCCAAGCTATATTGCCAGGTATGACTGTTTGTTGTAGGTTGTTTTTTTTTAAATTAGCAGTTAATTTCAGTTATTATTTCTGACCGTTTTGCAGTGATTAGTTCAAGCTCTGTGTTGGAATTGTAGTTTTGTCTTTTAAGTCTCTTCCTTTCACTTTTTGTGTCTCTTGAAAGATCACTCCTGTTAGGTTAATTAAGATGAGGAAACAACAATAAATATTGTTCTAATCTGAAACTAGAACGATATGACATTGCATATGGCAGATTTTCAAAAACTGACTCTGCCAGAATGGAAAGCACGTTGCCCAGAAAACTGTGAACTTTAATTTGCTATTTCAGTTGGAGTAGCTGGTTTTATCCCTTGAGCTTTGTTTTGGATTATCAGAGCCCACTGGTTAAAGTAGTTAACATACTAAAATACCTGTGTACAATTTCTGTATTGTGCTGCAAGTATAAATGTTCCACAAATTGCTGTATATGTTTTTGATTGGGATTTATTTTTCTAGGGTTTGTTTCTGGTGTACTTTGGGCAATAGCCAATTGCTGCTGGTTCATAGCCAATCACTATCTCAGTGCTGTGGTCAGCTTTCCAATAATTACTGCAGTAAGTATGTAAAAAAATAAAATCTGTGACTAGAATTAAAAGCAAAGGGAGTTCTTTTTCCTGCCATTCATGAAATTAAGTTGAAAGTATGGTGTGTCTAGAGCATTTTAATTCAGAAGTATACATTACCTCTTCTTGTCTGTGCTAGCCTTTGGTTTGTTAAGTACGTACATGACTGACAAGCACCATGTTGATCAATGTCAAGCATAAAGTCTCACAATTTCAGTTCTTCTTTTCAGTTATGTGAAAGCCAAAGCTCCATAACCAGAACTATATCAATATTAAATAATAAACTGAAGTAATTAAAAAAAAACATTTTCATCCCAGCAAGTGCATTTTGTTCTGGTTGTTTTCATTTGTGTTTTTTATCCTCTAGCAGTCGTTTTGCTTAATTCAGTTATTTTTTCTTTTTACAGTTCTTAAACAGATTATGTACTGCTGAAAATAATGTTCTTATGCAAATAAGGGAACAATAAGTTGGCCCATTTTGTCTTGTATTCATATGTATGATATTATACCTTTAAAGCACTGTTAATTTGCAGAAGCTGAATAAATTCTATCCTTTGCTCTCTTGCCAATCTGCTAGATGGTAATGCAAGGTGATTAACTTCTGGCAAATGAGAGTTCATAAATACTAAAAACAAAGTTTTGCTAAACAGCTGTATTTTGGAAGCAAACTAATGAAAAAACTTTAATAGAGATTAAGCTTTGGCTCAAGATGCAGTAAATCAGAATAAACTCTGCAGTATGCAATGAAAAAAAGAGACTTGGGATCATTCTAATTGGAATTCGAAGGATTAATGGCAAGCAGCTTTAGTAACTTAGTTATCAGTATGCCTAAAGGGCAAGGATATAAAAATCACAGAATGAAAGATTTAAGGACATCTTGGATGAGAAACTTCCTATCTGGACCACAGGTTCAGAACTGCTTCTTCACTTCATCCTAGTGAGAATTTCAGACAGGTGTTCATCAGGTTGTTTTAACAATTTGTTTAATTTCTAAAATGCATTCCCCTTGGAGCATAGGTTATCTAGAAAATGAAATAACACCTTAGCTGTTATTCAAATAATAGTTGGTAATTTGACTAGGAAGCAGCACCAAGAAATACGTTCAGCATGAGACACTGTTTCCTGCTGGCCTAAATCTGTGGCCTGTCAGATGTACCGAAGATAGAGGAAGATCACTGTCAAAACATGTGTCAAATCTTTGGGAAGCATTAACAAAGCCAATTTTCCCTTTATACTCAGATAATATTTCCTCATCAGTCATGAAAATTCAGATCATTGCTCCCACAGGGGAAAAAACTGTATTACCAGGAGTGCCTGGAAATTATTGTTGCGTATCACTCTTTTCTGTTAGCTAGGAAATCTGTACAGCAGTTTCACAGATAATTGGTAGTTTTCCAGACCTGACTATCTGTCTGACTTTCTGCTTTATCCAGATGCCTGCTCTACAGGAAATACACTTATGTTCCAGTCTCTTCATAACATCCTGAGCAAATCAAACTTTGTCTGACTAGTTTGTCATGCTGATAAAGGAAATGTTAGGAATATCCATGGTAGCTGCCAATAAACCTGTGTAGTCCTCCGAAATGTGGTAACGTGGTGGTCTGTAGTTTGCACTAAAGTGAGGTGTGTTCTTTAGAGCCTGCTAAAAGAACATATAGCAGCCAGTGCAGACACCACAGTGTAATTAGAAAAAATGTGTGCCTTCTCTGAAAAAAAGCAGTCTATTGCTTCTTTAGCCCTTCTTGAAGATTTTATTGTGTCTTACTTCATAAAGATTTCTGTGATGCTTGTGCTTTTACCATGAGTGCTGTAATTTACAGAATAGAAGGGCCTGAGAACGATAATGAAAGGCCATGTATTTTAATGAAATGCAGTAACACACAAATGATTCTTATTCTTTAGGGTCCTGGCCTTGTTGCTGCAATGTGGGGAGTCCTTGTATTTAAAGAAATCAAGGTAATATTATTAGGTTTCTTACCTAGTCTCTCTGTCTTGTTTCTAGCTCTAGGAACAGCATGACTTCACAGAATCACAGAATGTCAGGGGTTGGAAGGGTCCTTAAAAGATGATCTAGTCCAGCCCCCCTGCCAGAGCAGGATCACCTACAGTGAATTGCACAGGAATGCGTCCAGGTGGCTTTTGAATGTCTCCAAAGAAGGAGAGTCCACAACCTCCCTGGGCAGCCTGTGCCAGTGCTCTGTAACCCTCACAGTGAAAAAGTCTTTTCCAATATTTTTGTGGAACCTCCTATATTCCGGCTTAAACCCATTGCCCCTTGTCCTGTCATT
>NW_009697117.1:0-10002 GCF_000703405.1 Apaloderma vittatum
GATGGGGTTTCCCGTCTCCATTTGCCGTCTGTAGGCGTCCTGGCCGCGGCTGTTTTGTCACCAATTGTCGGGCAGGGAGCGCCCGGCCTCCACCTGCGCGTACGCCGGGCGGAAAACAGGGCACCGAGGAAACTTACGAGAGAAAGAAAAGGAGCAACAGATGAAAAAACAGCGTCCCAGGACCGCGCAGCTTCCGGGAGCTCGGCTCGCCCCCGGCCGCGCTGCTGACTGCCTGTCTGCGCACGAAATCGCGCGTTCCCTGCATTTGCACAGCGCGTTTCATTAGGAGCTTTTCTCCCAGGTCAGGATCGACAGAAATCCGAGATAAGAACGAGAAGCGAAGCCTCAGCCTCGCAGAAACAGTGCGGCCAAGGGCCTGCTCCTGTTCCCCCTTTCTAAATGCAAAAAAACCCCTCCCTGCAATGGGAAAGGCTGAGCGACAGACTCTAGATACAGAATATTTGGACATTCACATTTCAACACATTTGGATTTCCCTCTCCCCATCCACAGCTCTCAACAGGAACACATCTTTGCTGGTACATTGCTGTAAGCCCCAGCCATTTATGCCACACACACACATCTCCACTCCACATGCTAAACCTGTTCATGACGATGCACGAACGCCACAAAGCGAATTCTAACAGACCAGAAAGCTAAATTCCAGATACATTACTTAATCTCAAAATCTCGTTGCCAACACAAGGGGATAAATAATATTCCAGCCAGGCACTCTTGTTCTCAAACACCTAGGAATAACATCTATATACTACAAGTTCAGGAACCTTCCATGCTACTAGCGCCTCTCTTGTTGCCAGGAGTTAAAGCTCATGAGCACCATGGAATGGAAAGCAGGGTGGCTCCGCTGCCAGGGAGAATGGGCATTAATACCTGATCTCCCGGCACACAGGAGCATGTGGAACATCAGTCCTTGCTGCCAAATGTCAGCAGACCAAAATAAGATTATTAGCTAGTCCCAACCATCCTTCTTCCCATTAGTTAATCTTACCTTCACATACTTTTTCAAAGCCAGGATGCTGGACTTGGGAAGGGTCTAGAAAACAGGCTCCTGGAAACTCATGACCAGATACATCAGTAAACATACACAACTATACCTTGCTTGAAGCTACATTCCGGACCCCGCCACTCTGCAACATACAGCTTTTTTTCCTGCTTGGAGTGAAGTGAGCAGGAATCAGGAAGCCAGGAGACTGATAGCCTGAAGAATTTGTTGTTTTGAAGAAGTTCAGTGCAAAGAGGGGAAGCGTGGGATGAAATCATTTTCTATATGATACTTGACATATACACGCAGGCCATTCATACTTCCTCCTCTGGTTGCCTTTTGAGGAAGACTGAGGTTCGGGAAAAAAAAAAGTGTGGAGGAGGGGGAGCACAAGACATGCAGCCACACTGCCTCTCCTTCTGCAGCTCTGTGCAATACATTGGGCAGTGATAAAGGAGTGACTGAATGCATCTCTCTAACCATCTATCTTTACCATAGATCTCTCTGTTGTGTTTTCTCTGCAATAAATCCCCCTCTTAACTTAGGGAACATCAGGTACTATGCCTTGAGAGAGGAAGGCTTCTGGGAGACCTTCTGTTTCAGGGCAGGCCCAGCGTTTGCATATTAGGCCTCAATGCTTTTTTTATTACTTTAATTATGTTTTATTGTGCATGACAACATTAGGACAGTAAAAATTAGCTGGAGGAAATCCCAGCAAATTGGAACAAGAAGGAAACTTACCCTCTGCTGCAGTAAATGGGTGTAAAATTCAGCGCAGTGACAGTGATTAACATCTGCCAAAAATTTACTCAGTAGTGTCAAAAGAAGCACCACACAAAATTACAGCAGTGACAAAAAGGAAGCATAAAGCCCTCCTGCCACATGGTTCAGTAGATTAACTTGCTCATAATGGGCGGCGCTCACATTTCAATGTTTAAAGCAACAATTAAAAAGAAAGAGCACTAATAAACCCATCCAAAAGTAGACTCTGAAACCACAACCACTTCTCGTTTCTGCAAATGCTGCTTTTTTGTGTGTGTGTTAGCTGACTGCATACTTGTCTTAATATAGATGCCTATTTATGATACTTCTGCTGCCTGGGCAGTTTTACACAGAGGATGGGGAAATCAATAAGCAATTACACTGTGCAGTACCAATTAAAAGAGATCTTTTTTCTTGTAGCTCTAAAGCCATCACTTAGCCTCAATTTACAGACAGTGCTGTCACACAGGCAGAGATGCTAGAAGAGGAAACCCGATTAACTTCATCAGTCTGTGTCTCCAGGGCAAAGCACCAATGACCCCAACGCTCTGTATTTCACAGTCCAGAGCTAAGTGGCTCAAGTAACGTGGACCCTGACGTGAGGAAGGCTGAGACCTACATAGTATAACTTCTTACTTTACCTAAAGGATGGCACGAAAAGGACACATCCTTGGAGGTGCCTTATACGGCACTTGCAGAGATGCTTTTTGCGAAGACCCCGTTCTCCAGCCTCGCACCCCAGCTCACTGAGGAGCTGTTGCCATCTGCTGGCAAAGGGTTTGCACCGCAATGGTGCAAACACAAGTAGGATATAGCGAAAGACAATACATTTTTCACTCCCTGGCGCCAGGATTACCACACCGCCTTGCCTCTAATAGCGTGTATACACTTTCAGTATGAACAAACTGTGAATGTAATAATTTCTTCTTTCAGGAAAATTTCCCTTCACAACAGTTTGGATAGGATAATCAGCCATTAGAGCAACCTACCTGTGAGTGCAGTGGGTCTCCTGCAGAACTCAAGTAAAGAACAGATACCTTTATAAATTGTGTACCCCAAATCAGACATGATGGGCTTTTAACTGAGTTGCTAGATGCAACTGTAATTTGGTTAAAAAAAAAAAACACTCATGGCTAGCATTCTGTGATTCTGTGGCTTTGTACTGTGCTCCCTGTTGCTATGCAATTTCAAAGTCTTTTACCATCTCATACCTTAAACAGGCATATGATTTGCTACTTGCATCCAGTTCACTCGAAATGCATAAAGGCTGGTCTATGCTTTTAAGTCACTTGGGCACAAATGCAGTACTTTGCTGACTTTGTTGAGACACAGATAGCCTAACCTATCAGAGCTTCCACTGTGACGGCTTATTACAGTTCCTAAACCTGGATAATCCACATCACAGTAAGCATTTTTATCACACTAAGCTTTCTTTCCGTATGAACATAATTAAAGCAGCAACCTTTGTAAGGACAGGCGAAGCAAGCTGCAGTACATTCTGTCATGAGTTTCCTCCTTGCTCTCTGCTAGAACTGATGTCCTCTAATTGAAGGGGGGATTAGAAAAACAGAAAGTAATTATTATTAGGGTAAAAGCTAAAGAGATGGAGAATATCATCATTCTTAAATCATTCATGCTTGGCAAAAGCTTTTCCATGCACCTTGATCTGGTTAGTGCCTTCATAAATTTTCTAAAGATCCCTTACATTGCCAATTTAGCAGCTGCTGAATTCTCCCTGGAACATGAGGAGCAAAGCTTCAGAATGCTCTACTTTCTTTTGTGCTTGTGGACTATCTCAGAGGTTAAACAAACTCCCAGCATAAATTGTTGCAGTCCCTGAGACCCCTTCATCACACAGCCAGGCTGCTTGTAGAGCGTAAACGGGCCAGCATCTCTAGAGGGCTCAACGCTGCACAGCTGCTCCCCAGCGCTGGAGGATTCTGAGGTACATTTAAGGGTTACATCCAAACAGCTAAATTGGCTTAACTATTTATAGATACCAGACTTTTGGCATGCTGGATCTCTGGCAAAATGCTGTGACCATAAGCAAGGCAGAGGAGCTATTCCTTACCAGCATAACACTATGGTTCTTTCTTGAGCTGCTGGTACACACCATGCAGAGCAGGGCCTTTCTTCTGTTCCGAGTCCGTACGATGCCTGGTTCACAGAGATTCTTGTTGGCACCTGGGTCTCTTGGTGCAATTGCTAAAAGCATGACTGAAAGAAATGTTTTCCTCTCCTCTTATTTTAGGAGCATCCATTGAAGCAGAGCTTTTAAAAGGAGTGTACAACTTTCTAAATCACCCGAAAACAATTCTGCGTGTTGGTGGCTTTCCCAGTGCTAAGCTATCGCATCAAGGGCAAAAGAAGCCCCTGTGCAGACAGACCTGAGCCCTGCACAACATCCTCCTGGCAGCTCACATCTCCCACAGCTGATTATGTGGCGCAGTCAGTCCTGCCCAGGGAGCTCTAGGGCATGAACAGAACACGATATACAGAGCTCTCAGCTGCTGCACAGCTCTGCAGTTTCTCTCTGGCTCTGAATGAAGGCAGCTCCCCAGGACATAAGCAGTAACACCACAGCAGACACACAGAGAGACAGACTAGTACTACTCAGAGCCCAGATTAAATGTGCACCTTTGCACAGCGCTGACTGGCTCATCTCTACAGCAGCAAGTGGTTTCTCTGCCTGTTAACATGTCTAAAAAACAATAATGGCAAAAGCTGTACAAGGTGTTAGCTCAGACGCTAAAAAGCACCCACCAACCATCATTTTGTTCATTTGCACTGGCAATGTCGACTCACCCAGCAATGCACAACACTAGAGCTGCATCCAAAGAGAGAAAACAAATTCCTCAAATAATTAAATAATCTTTATTTTACAAAACATAATACAAAGCATCTACACCATTCACTGGTGGAACATTAGTTGCTATTACACAGTAATTCAAACACAAGTTATTATTTCACACTAGTTCTGCAGTTTCCTTTTATAATTTGCTCTAGCCACTACAGACTAGCCTGAGGACAGGTCCCACCATGTGCTCTGTATCTTGGAAGTTATATTTCTGGGTCTTTCTAGTAGACAGACTAGGAGGCCTTGCTCAGAGACATTGTTGCTAGCTCTACTTCATAAAGCCATTCCTAATTGTCCTTATGTTTTCCGGTGCCCTTGTTTAACTTCTAAAGCCTCAATATTGATCACAGTGCCCTACTTCTTCCAATCAAGTTTCCCCCCGGTTTAAAGGAGGGGACGATTAATTGCATTATCCTTCAAAAAAGGTGTTTCATAGCTACCCGCAGTCACTAACTGACATCCTTATTCACTTGGGCAGGTATTGGCTGTATAAACCCCATAGACGAGTTGCAACCATGAATTAAGCTGCACAGCAAACTGCAGTAGAGGTCAGAGTCCAACTATCAAGACTGCTCAGGAAGCTCTTCTTGGTGGGCAAGTCAGCAGGTGCACATGGAAATCAACAGCATATTTTCACCTACCTTTCTTTAGGACTTGCTGCTGAAAGCCCTTATTCCCTGGTCAAGCTGCCTGCTGAAACTCTTTCGGATCCAAACCCACTAGGCATGCTTTCTTCAACTTGGGAGTCTTCCTGAACAAGAAGCAGCACAGCTAACCTTTACATGCATGTCTAGCTTATTCCTTTTGACTCCTACACATAAATACCACTGCAAAATACCTTGGACTCCTGCTGTCAGGCAAGCTAGATGCTGCAAAGCGCCATGTTCAGGTGACAAAGTATTGGTGATGGGCCACAGTGAGAAGTGCTTCACTCAGAGCATGACACACACCACCAAGTGTTCATCAAAGGCGGCTTAGTGTTAAATGAAAACACCCCACGAGGTAGCTAATATTGTACCTACTTAATAAAGTGGGTAAGCTGAGGCAAGAAGACTCCTTGACATGCCCAACAGCAACAGCAGAGCCGAGAAAAAATCAGCAAGCCCCAAGGAGCCCTTCCTGTGTCCCTTCAAGGCTCATTAGTCATATCACTGTGCTGTGCTAAATGCGTCAAGTTTCCTTTTCAGGACCAGCTCACCCACCAGTTGGCTCTGCTAATCTGAAGCGCTTTGGGCTCTTCAGGTCTTTGGCTGCAACGGGCAAGGCTCACAGCAGAACTGGCACCTGAGCTGCACTGGAGGCCTGATGCTGAGGCTCAGAATAAATCATCATAATGACAGGAATAACAAAGGAACAGCACTTAAGAACATACAGTGAAATGAATCCATAAGCTGCCAAGTGGGGGGGCAGTTTTCCCCTGTCAATGGGACCAGGAAAGTAACGCTTATTTTTTCTCCCAGTCAGGTTCACTTTTTTGTTTAAAAAAAGCCAGATTCTATGATTCTCGCTTCTTTATATATTAGGCTGTAAGAAAAGTCTCTCTCAAGTCAAGGGCTGTGTCTTTGGGTGTGTTCACAGAGCACCCTGGTCCTGCAATGCGCCAGTGCTCATTAGAGCCTCTGGACACTACTGAAAAAAATAAGTTATCAGCATGTTATTTAATAAGTTATTAAAAGGAATTAGAAAGGGTAGGAAACAACGACCTACCTAAAATACTGTTCTTTCTAGAGTCACATTCTAGCTCAACCGCCAAAATAGTTTCTCCCAAAGGAAACACAGGGATAATGAACAAAGTGCAGATAACAACCATCAGTTTGCATTTATATAGCACCTCTCAAGTAAAGATCTGAAAGTGCGTAACACAGATGGATCAGCTCCATCACCCCCAATTCACAGATGGGGAAATTAGGCACAGAGATTGAGTTACATGACTTGCCCAAGGTCACATAACAAGTTGGTGGAAGAACCAGGAATCCCAACTCTGACGAAACACTAGAACATGCTTCTTCCTAACAATATGAAGAGTCACTCTTACTGTCTAGACTGTACAGGACACTGAACATGAAGATCTAGTGTTATTTCCACCTCTCTGCCAAGATTCTACCTGTGCTGAAGGAGTTAGCTACTAACATCACTATTTACACCTGCGCTGCTGGTGCAGTTCGTTTAGTCTGTAAAATTAGCCCTTCTTTAACACATCATTGAGCTCACGCTTACATACACGCTGAGTCAGCCCCTGCCAGGCCAAACACTGCAGGTCCAATGAATCCATGGCATAGCTCCATGGATTTCAGTGGAGTTATGCCAGGGATAAATTTGGCTCTAGAATTATTAACGTGTGTTGGCTCCTCTCCCGACAGTGGCATTTCAGGCACGATCCCCTTCTTGCCAGATTGTGAACTCGAGGAAGTCTTTATTCAGCATCCTGTCAGTTGTTTTTCAGGTGTCCGTTAGTTTTCAAGCATAATTCATCATTCCTCCGACTCCTCCAGGCATGGTACTTCTTCATGCTCTTCCTCCTAGCGAAGCGACAGATGCTGACCATGAAAACCCAGGAGACAGCGTACATGATGACGCCACCCAGCTTAATGTACCACCTGGGCTTGGGAGAAGCAAGCTCACAGTACATCAGCCAGGCCCCCACTCCGATCCGCACCCCAGTGAAGAGAACCACGAAGAAGAAATCCACCACATCGCCTGTGAAACTGTGGTAACATCCCATCTCCTTCAGGAACCAGCGGGCCTGCAGCAGCGGGTTGGTGATCTCACTACCAAAGATCACGGCATTGACCTCCGCAGCTGACTCCCCGAGTGCCAGTGATGCTGTGATGCCCAAGATGCTCACCAGATGGTGGGCCAGCATCAGGGCACCCTCTGCCTGGAAGTACACACACCAACACAGGTCGAAGAGGAAGTAGCCCAAGCTAAGGCACAGCACATGTACCTGAAGAGTTGTGTTTGGTGATCCTGAAACATAAAGACACCAGACAAAGCTTTAAAGCACGGAGGCAACAGGCAGGCAGCATCTGAGACAAGGAAGGGGTATTCACCTTGAGCACTGCCAGGCTAGTATTAGCTTGTACTGATCACAGCTCAGATGGAGAAGTCAGACAAGTCACAATACTGGAGCTGTTAATCCAACAGCTGCACACACGTAATGGCCACACAACGTGACCACATACTCTGCCAGATCGCAGCTGCAGAGGACCATTACACTAGCAAAATACAGTACCAGTCTCTCCATTTCTCTAGTATTTTTCATCACAAAGTAACTCAGGTATCATTACAATCATCATTTGTCAAGTGGGCTGGATACTGGGGTGGCAGGAGAAACTCACTTCGTGCCATCAACCACAGGTGAACTTGGGACCACAACTTTCATTACTTACCTGGGTGACTCAAAGGCCATGGACCATCAATAAAGCCAATGTAAGCAGAGAGACAGGTAGCAAGAATGCCATGGGTCAGTGTGACCAGCCTGCAGCTCCATTCAGAATTGCGGTGTTTGTAGCGATGGCAAAACCAAATGTAGAGAGAGAACCAGGCAAGCAGACTGCAGGCTACCCGCAGAGGCAGGGGGAACAGCATCCTGTCACTGGAAAGGAAAGACAAAATGGATTAGAAGGTCTGTCCTTCAACAGTGCTACCACAACCCGGTGCAGCACCTCACCCAGGACCATCCCAGCACCGAGCGTGCAGTGCTGTTTCCCGATTGTGTTGCTTGCTCCTGACACATTTCTTCTGCAGAGGATCTGCAGTTCCTCTAGGGAAAGGCCTACGTCAAAGAAGTGTAACCTTGAGAATTAGGGCAGATTCACCATGTGGCCACCAGCACACAGACTCCCACCAGTGTCACCTCAGCTGTGGGAAGACACACTGAAAGCAAGGACCCTGTAAGGCAGCGAGTTCCTAGCCTGGCTGAACAAAAACATACCATGGCTTGGTAAAGCACCTCGGATGACTTCACCAGCCAGTCTACAGCGTAGAATCTGCTGGGTTATTAATGCTCATCTGCACTGCCTGAGGGACAGGCTGAGCAGCACTACATCCAGCAATGAGGCTTTGATCCAAAGCTAAGCCTGCCCCTTTGTTTCAGTTCCCTGCTCATGTATCTGCATTTGACTGGTCTGCTGGTGTTGCCCCATCCTGTTAGGCTTGGTTCCTCCTCTTCTGAAACAAAAAAAAACCAAGAAAACCCCAAACACACAGTCTCTTGCTAGGTTCACTGCTAATCGATCTTCCCAGTGCAACAATACCACCTGCAAGTAAGGGAAACACAAAGGCAAGGCACTGCCGTCTCCTCCCGCTACTGAATTTTAACCTTCTATCTCTAACACGTTTCCAGGTCAATTTGAGAACAAAAACCACTGTAAAATCCCCTTGTTCTCCCCAGGAAAGACTTCCCGTGGAACAACGCAGAGTTCGAGCTTCTTCATGAGTACAGGAATTCTGCAATACAGAACGTCTCAAACAAGCAAAACACATACTGCTAGAATAAAATCACAGTGCATAAACATTGGTGGAGGACACTGCTCTTACTGCTAAAAGCTCACCAAACATAAAGCACTAATATCTGCATCTCATTTGTATTTCTAATACCTTTCCATGAAACAGAAGATGTGTCTCACTACTGCTCAGCATTCAGGGAAGCGCATCAAAAGAAGCTGAATCACACTCTGGGATACGTGAGTTTTCAGTTGTGCAATAGTGAAAGCACCACTGGTCCTGCTGGTATCTGCTGACCAGCACGCTGGATTCACATGCAGGGCTGGGGAACACCAAGACGACTACACGTGATGAGGAGTCAGAGTTGCAATGCCCAATCTTCCTGTTTGGCCTGTTTTAAGTATTACCAGGAATTACGTAGGAGGCTGGGTAAACAAAACTATTACCATATAATGGGCCTCGAGACCACAGGGAAATGAAATAAGGACGTGATTAACTGCTCTGACCAGGTGTTTCCACCGACATCCCTTGCACTCGAGGTCTGTACACATTTATAGAGTCAGGGCAGATAAGGCAGGAAGGGTTCTGACGTGGCCAAAGGGATTGACCAGCTGGAGAAGGCTGGCAGAAGGAAGAGAATCGACCTTTTAAACATTTTAAGGTGTTTTCCACACCTCAAAGATATTTCTCCATCCCCTGGAAAGAGAGAAGGGGGCTATCTTCCAACTGAACATCAAAGCTCCACATCTGTCACGAGCACATCGAATCTATCATGCACCCGTACATCACGCCTGTCCCTGCACACTGGAAAGGGCAATATCCTTTAAAATCAGCAGTAATTATGATTTGCACCACCAGTAGCAGCAAACAAAAGCAGGCTCTGCGACAACTACCCGCGCCTAAAAACCGAGCCCAGCACAGCCCTGCTCTGCTCCA
>NW_009697118.1:0-20954 GCF_000703405.1 Apaloderma vittatum
CCTCACAGTGAAGAAGTTTCTCCTCATGTTTGGGTTGAACCTCCTGTTTTCCGGTGTGTGACCATTGCTCCTTGTCCAGTTGTTTACCTCCTGGCATCCCTTCACGAACCTTTTCCCCACATCCAGGCTGTGCAACACATGAAGGGCTGACTGGGCTGCCTTGGCCCTGTCCTGATGGGAATGAAGGTCTTAAAGTATGCAGAAGTGTAGTCACAGCTCACTCGGGCTGTGTAAGAAACTCCAAATCCATAGATGGTCAGCAGCATGTTTTTTAGAAGTTGTAAGAAAAGAACAAGTCATCCATAATTTCCACTGAGATCAGCTGAAGGGAGAAGCAAAGGTATCTTGATCTTCTGACAAGAACAGAACATGTAAACCAAGCTAAAGGCACAGAACTTTACTAGAAGATACTATAGTATCTTCTCTATACTATATACTATAGTATATACTCTAGTATAATCTAGTATAATTTAGTATAATCTTTTTGTCCATTGGGAAGTACCTCAGTACAGCCTGAATGTGAGAAAGATGCAAGTTTCTCACCACACTAAATAGGATTTTTCATTTATTTCTATTGAGATGTGAATAAAGATCCTGATGTAATTAAAAAAAAAAACCACTAATGCAGTAATCCCTCACTTAAAGTCAGGACAAAACAGCAGAGAAAACTTGCAGGACCCTCATTCCGTCAATTTTCCTATCAAGAAATCACTGCAAAACATTTTTCTTTAGACGTACCATTTTTTTGCACTACTGTTCTTTTCTGATGTCTGTACAAAAAATAAATCAAAACTGGCAGCTGGCTGACAGCACTCAGTCATTGTTCCAAGGTGATCCAAAGTAGAAATGCGAACAGCACACATGACTTACGAAAGCTGCAACACGGCACCGTACCTTCAGCAGCTCCATAACCTATGAATAATACAAATGGAGGGTATGGATGATGGCAGACAAATTAGAGACAAATTACTCCAGAAACAAATTTATTTTGTCTGTCAAGTGACTGTGGTAGCAGCCAGCCCTTCACAGTAGCATAATGCAGTCTGAAGAACATTCAGAATTTGCTTTGTTGATGATGTAATTACTAGGAGGTCCAAAAAAAGCAAGTGCCAGCAGTAGCTCCATTAGGTTAATGACACTAGCCTCTTCTGAGAATTTGGCCTTGTATTCTTTCTTCACAGATCAAAAAAAGGATCTTTTGCAATGCTTAGGTGCGGCTACAGTAAAATGGGGAAATCTTGCATTTCAAATTGCTTCCAAGTTACTTCAAGTTGTCAAGTCACTGCAATCTAGTGCAAATGGCCACAATTGTACAATCTCAATTGTAAGGGGCTATATGCATTTTAAATAGATCAACTACTGGATATTCGTAACAGAAACAAGCTGTAAGAACTGCTCATTGCCACATGTCCTGGTTCAAAGATGCTTATCTCTAAGCAGTCTGTTTCATCTGGTTTTTACTTTTTACACCAAATGATGTGTAGTTTCCCAAATGAATTGCTCAAGTTGGAGGCAACGTTCCACTTCCTTTACCTGTTTAGCAGCAGCCTCTGCCAATAACATAGCAATTCTAGTCCTTGTAATGTTCCTCTTCTTTCCCTTTACATGCATTTGATGAAAAACTGACAACTCTGAATTAATCAGTGACAAACCATGGAACACATACATATGAATCTGAATTAAAAAAAAAGAAAAAAAAACAATCAAAGAAATAAACCCTAATGGACCTTGCCTTCCTGCTAGTAATGGAACTGCTAATAAGGTTAGTTGAAATTTCAGGTACTTTTGCGTACTCCATGTCCACATATTCATATTCAAAATAACTTAGCAGTTATCTGATAAGGGAAATAAAATTATAAGAGAGCAAGGCAATTTACGTAAACAAGAGTGTGTGCTTCTCTGCTGTGTGCATTCTTTGCTTTTTCTGCCATGAAATTTTCTTCACCAACTGCCAGTTAATCACAACTTTTTGCACACTTGCATCTGCCAGGTTGGTACAATTTACAATATATTGCCACATTTGCTCATATTTGAAACATTGGTTTAAGCTAAAAATAAGTAAAAAATGCAATTAAAAATTGCTGCTAAAATAAGCAGGCTACAGAGCTGTCTCGTCACAGGATGGGTCACCTTGTCGTTGTGTTAAGCACAGTCGTGGAGCTAATTCTCCTAATTCTCAGCCTTTTCATGGGAGGTGCCAGGAAGGTGCTGCTTTGTTCAGAGCCCCATGGCTTTGTTGTGTCAGTTTTTTACATAAACATGCACTAGAGTCCACCAGCTCACAGGAAGGAAGCAAAAAGGAAAGCAGAAGTTTCCTCATCCTGTTGCCCTACACTGTTTATAGATATATAGCAAGGCCAGCAATTCACCTACAAATTCAGTCTCCGCACTTTAGAAGTCGAGGTTGGACAAATGAGCTGTAATTGTACACACATGTGAATCCAAGACTAGAATCTCACCAGCAGTAAAAGTGGAGAAGACGCACGTAGGCAGCCTGGCCACACATCATGGGCAAGAGCCCCGTGCCTGGCTACAGAGGCTGCCGGGCTGGCTCACAGCAGCCTTTTGGCAATCTCAGCACTGGAGAAAGCCCCAAGTGGTTGGTTTCTGTCTGAAGTTATCACTGCTAATGGCATTTTTCTGCTCTGTCTGCTTTCATCACCTAAAAAATATTTTGAAAAGGAGCAAATTAGCTTGCACAGAAAAGCGATAAAGAGCACAATTTAAAACTTATGACTCTTAAATCAAAGTAGACATGTAATAGCAGCTTAGCCACTGCACTTAGAGCTGAAAACTACTTCTCCGTACTAACAGCTGATGTTCTTTAAAAGGGTGAATTATCTAAATAGTTTGTGCTTTATTTAACAGAAATTTCCAATAAACCTCATTCCATCACTTTGAGTTATACCACTTCATTCCATGTGACATGAATGTATTAACATAAGTTTGACAGTGCCAATGCTGACACGTCAGTCTGAGAAGATATGACAAATGATACGTTACAGATATTTTTTAAGCTACTGCAGATCGCCAAGGAAAAGTCTTCAAAATGCGTAATTACAATGGGTGCGTCTTTAGATTGAAAATAATTTACTCAATTCACATAGCTATATTGATTCAATATTCAGGCTGACAATTAAAAAAAAAGAAAAAGAAAAAAAAAAGTAAATTTATATTGAAATTTCCCAACTAGCTCTACTTACAATTTATTATATAGCAAAGGAAAATGAGATGTGTTAATGTAATGGTGGGGTTCTTTTTAAACACTGTGTCATTAAGTAATACTGTTAGCATTTAATAGTTCGAAATAATCAATCTCAAATAAATCTGAAGACCGTACTCAGGAAAGGAAGGCCCCAGCTGAATGGAGAATGAATTGCCTGTGAAAATTCTCTTCCAACAAAGAATACAACATGCCAAGGTAGGGGTTTTATACTAGAAGTGCTAATTGACCCAAAACATGCTTTTTTCTTCTTTTGGGGTGGGGTTTTTTGGTAATCTCATTTTTGTACAGCTCAGATCCTGCCTTTTAATTTCTTTGTAATCCCTGTACTTCTGTTGAAGCATACTTAGACCACTCATGTGTGAACTTCAAAGCATCTATTTCATCTCCAAATTTCTTACTCTCATAATGGAAGAAAGAGAGAATGAATGCCTAAGAACTAATCAAATTAGTGAAATGCAATCATTTCTCAAGACAGAAAATGAGATTATGGGGGAAGGCAGAAAGGAGAAAAAAATTGTAAACTGCATGCACTAATCAGACAAAAATTGTTCTATGCATTAAAAATACATTAATGTTGTAGAACATCTGAAAACTGTCTCACTTAGAACGGACCCAAATGTACCAGAATTCAGTTAGTTCAGTTCTTCTTCAATAGCTAACCAGTCTGAAAATCAAGTCCTGAAAACAGGCTGATGAGTGAAGTGAATAGATCTTTTGCAGCTGGAGATGATTGTATCTGTAGAATTGGAGCTAGCTGGAACTTCCATGATGTAACATTTTCCCTACAAAAGCTTTCTTCTTTCAGGATATGTGAAAGGAGTTTGATTTTGGCCCAGTTTTCACTGGAGAGATGGATGGAAAGGTGTTGCAGGTGTGGCAGTATTTTCAACGGAAAAGCCTGCATGAACATCCTGTTTTCAACCACTGCCCGTTTTCCTGGAAAAGCCGTGTTGTGGGCTACTAGAGCACTCCGTGGCAGTTCACACATTATTAGCCAGGGAATGTTTGATTTAAATTATTGCATTAAGTACCGCCTACAAAGCAATCACAAGGGCATAGTCCAATTAGGAGGATGTCTTCTGTTGGGTGTTCTGAAATTAATTGTGCATTAATTTCAACTGGAACAACAGCTATTTTAAGATAATAAATAATTGCACACAAATGTTTCACTTAGAGCTGCCCATTATTCCAACAGTCAGGAGAATGTCCAAATTCTTGGAACCTAAAACGAGTCCCAACTGCACTGAATTTGCTAATTTTGCTTCTGTTCAGTGTGACCGTATATCAGTTTCTTGCTTTTTACATCTATTCTTAGCAGCTTTAAAAGGGACAGGAAAGAAACAAATCTGTAGAGAGCCAAATCTATCCAGACAAAAGATTACACCTGGAAGGAATCTTCTGCCACATTTGAGGACAAAGCTAAATTCATGCTTTTCATAGTTTTTTAGCATTTGCATTCAGGTTCCTTTGATACAAAAAATTAAAATACAACATTTTTTTCACAAAGTCAGAGAATTGTGGCCTTTTCCTGAATGTTAACACAAGGACAAAATAAGGCGCTGCAGGAGCAAGGAGCTGGCGGAAGAAAGCCTTCAGCTTCACTTAGGGGAGTCGGCATTTCTGTTGGGAAGGATCTCCAGCTTCCCAGGCACATCTCAGTAGCAGAGAGTCAAGTGTCTGGGACTGACAGACAGACTGATGGCTACATCTTGTGTAAACACGTGGAAGGGGAGGTGTCCTCCAAGACATCCGAGCCCAGTGCGACAGGCAGAACAGCAGGCAAGGGAGAACACGGAGCAGGAAGAGATGGTTACGTCGCCTTGTGGGCTAGTGCATAATGGAGCTGGTCTGAAAGCCAGATCCCTGCCTCCTGTCTGTTTCAAAGACTGCTCCTGACAAAAAAAAAACAAAACAAAAAAAAAACAACCACCCCACCACACAAAAACAAACCCACAAAAAGTAGTAACACAGCTTTACCAAAGTATTTTTTGCAGATTATTAGAAGTTTAGAAGATTCCAGATGTGGAAGGCCAGATATGTGAAACGGATGGCTGTATGCTATACCAATGCTGGAGGCACACAGGGTTTGGAGATAATTCTTCTGGAGCTCATATTTTTCTGCCCATCAGCTTTCATGACGCAGATGAACTCTGTATTCTTAGTCAGTGCATTTGGGGTAGAGGCCAATAGAAGTTTTACAGCTGAAAAGGGTCAAACTTCAACATGAGTGTCACCTTTCTGACAGAACTTGATTGGCAACAAATGGGCTGGGCTTATGTTTAAAAAAAACTGGTAGTAAATCCTCACCTTGAGCCTCCACCCAGAAACTTGAGAAAGGTAAACTAAATTAAACGAATTCACTTGCTCAGTTAGTTAATTTTCGTCATTCATGAGCACAAGGCAGTCAGCTTAAAAAGGAAAAAAAGACCAGAACAGGCAAACAGCCTACCATGTTAAGGACACATATGTAGTGCTTGAAGTATAACTTTAATAACTTTTACAGTCCTCTCCTCTGCTGGATCTGGCCAGCTACTTGCCTCACTTACGGCAGAGCCTGGCTGCCTGTCCCACTGCCCCTTCTAGACAAGCCCGGCAGCACTGCTGATTGTAGTTTCTCTTATATCACCTCTTAGGTCAGAACATATATGGCAGTGGGAACTAACAGTCTCTTTGTATACAGGAGGCTCTTAAACAGTTTCTCCTCTAAATCCACAGAATTTTAGCAATTTTTGCTTCATGAGAGACTCTAAACAGAGTCACTTTTTTGGTTCTCATATATAACTTTTGCCCTCTTGTGCTGGGAACCATTAGCTTGTATTAGGGTGATTTCTCACCCTGAGTACTCAAAGCATAGTTAATTAGCCCAGACTCTAATAATCAGTTTGAAACAGCTCTCCATGATATGTCTCTTAATAAAATAAAATAAAATATAAATAATAAAGCAAACCCTCTCCCCATTATAGTAAATCAATGCCCATGGAAGAAAGGTGTTTCAGACCTTACCAAAGGTTCTTTGCATTCGTTTCTTGTTTTCTACAGGGCATAACATCAGCAGTTAGCTTCTCCTCTTGGGTCACCTTCTCTTCTACACCACTTTGGTAGAGGAACCATGAATGCATGTCAGCTGCCAGGCTTACAAACGAGGAACATCAGCATTTCATGCGTTGTGCCCTATAGCTCCGTCACTGACGGTTTTGCAGCCCCATTGTCAGGAGTCACACATCCTGCAGACCAGAAGCACAGGCATTGCTGTACTTGAAAGGACCCACTAATATTATGGGTTGGTATGTATCTCCCACCTGTAGCTCACCAGATCATCCTATATAAACTAACTCTGATTTACAAGTTTCACCTGACAACCATTATACTCACATTCTCTGTTCTTCTTTCAACAGAGGCAGGTGTCTTGTATTAACACAGTGGTGAAAGTAATGACTGCAACAGAAAAGATAAAACATATAACATACAGTTCAGCTCAGATATTTTACTTGATGGAAAAACAGTAGCTTCAAGAAATAAATTTCTCTTATTGTTTGTGAGAGGCAAGATATGATCACACACTAGGCGTTTAACCTTCTGGTGATGTTGGTAGGATGTACTGGTGCATTTTTGACCCTTTCACAGCTCTCTTTTTAAGTACCTCAAAATAAATGTGAGACAGTTGTTACTCGGAGAGAGTTGCCACTCTTCTTGCACCGGACAGGTTTCTATTTTTCCTTTATCAGGCCTTTAACAGCTTGTGACAAGCTGCCAGATCTCACTGACTGCTGCTGCTGTGAACAGTCATGGACATGTCTCGGTGGGTGGCTGATGCCCCCGGCACCGGGGCTGCCACGTGGCAGAGCAGTGCAGCTCTGAGGACCAGCCCTGGGGAGAAGTCTGGAACCAATAAGGGCCCAGTAATGCCCAGTTCGATATGTGCATCTGTTTGAACTGGCTGTGCCTGCACACAGGCAAGCGGCCAGCCCTGGGGAGGGGGCTCGGGAGACGCTGCAGCACCAGGGCAGCGTGAGAGCTGCTCCCGGGCACCTGCCCCAGCCTATCTCCCAGGCTTCCCCGTGACTGCTCCAGGGGCTGGCAGCACCCCAGCACACAGCTCCGTGCCTCTGGCTGGTGAGAGTGGGGTCTTGCCCTGGCTTTTGGCATGTCTGGGGCAGAGGCGCTGGGTTCCCCGGGACCTGAAGGTGCTGGGGCATGCATGGGGGACGTCCCGTCCCTTAAAGAAATTGAGCAGCTCCTGAATACCGGGCGGCCCTCTTGCAACCACGTCGATGAAGTATGGCCTAATCTATTCTTAGGAGACCTGTAAGTACAGCTTCATGGACACACCTCCACCATATGTTCTGTTAGTATGCCTTATAGGTGTGGCTTTAGACAGCTCATAGTTTTGCTAAATGCTGTCATTTACACTGCGGACAGCACAGTTTCCAAGATAAAATTACCACTAAGCTGTAACTTCCTTCTTGGTTAGCCCTCAGAAACGATGCACAGGCTGATACTCCAGCAAATGGCTTGGGAGATGCAATCACAGCACTGCTCCATTAATATCTCTGACCCCATCTTGATTTGTTTGTCTTTGTCTTTTCCTTAGAGTGACAGCTCACAACAGATTTGTTTTGTGGAAGATGGGTGTGACCCATGTTTTAAACGCTGCCCACGGCACTGCATACAGCCATGGAGGCAAGGACTTCTACGGAGCGACCATTGATTACTATGGTGTACCAGCTCATGACCTCCCAAGTTTTGATATAAGCCAGTTCTTTTTCTCTGCAGCGCAATTTATCCACAATGCTTTGAACACACCAGGAGGTATGAAATGATCACTGGTCACATTTTTATGTGAGCTGACAGCCTTTTCTAACAGGAGCTCAGTGGTGTAACAGGGGCTCAGTGGTGAACAAGGTGTGGACCAGCCAGCGGCTGGTCACCTGCACAGTGGGTGGCAGGAGGAGGGAGTGCTGGCTACATGGATGTAGCTCTAACTAGGTTTCAAAAAGTTGACATGAGAAAAGGGATGAACAGTGCAGGAGAGAGACCAGGGAAGAGAGGAGAGGAGGCAGAGTAGAGAGAAAAATACTTGGAAGGACAAGGCTGGTTAAAAAAGGGAGAGGCAAAAATATACTTCTGAAATGGACACCCTCTTTTGAGACTCTCTCATGGCAGCTTTGTTTTTAAGAACAAATCAATAATGAGACAAAAGTATTACATAAAAGACCATTTCCTAGCATGAGTAAACTGGCATTAATGGAGCTGAGTCTGTATCACAAGTTCTGCCTTCAAAAGAGAATTACAGTCACAGCAAATTGCCTTATTATGCAATGGGACTATGCCAGTCATTTTTCTCAGTGGCTAACGTGTGTTAGTGCCACCCTTTCAGGCCAGATTTTAGCATTCTTCTTCACCTAAGTAAACCCCTCAAAGTCAGTGGGTCTGTGATGGTTTGGCCCTGGCCCTGGCTGCTATGGGAAGATTGACTCCACCTCAGCCTGACCCAATACAGGTCTGGTTTTCCTCATGCTCACAACAGAACAATTCCATTGCTTCAACAGCGTTTTCTCGGATTTACCAACAGTTCTGAGATCAGTCTGGGATCTCATGGCACTTCTCATACAAATGAGTGTAATTATTGCAAATTAGACCCAATTGTTAGTACTTTATGTGATCTGTGAGAAGGGCAAGAAATACATGTGTGCGGTGTTACTCTGACCAAGCTGGAGAAGGCAGAAGGGTTTTGCCTTCTGTTTAAATTAAGCTTCATCCACTGTACTGCTGCTCTTTTACAGTTATAATCTGGAGTGTTGTTTGTTTGTTTGTTTTTTTCAACCAGCTAAGATTTTGGTACATTGCGCAGTTGGAGTAAGCAGGTCAGCTTCCCTGGTCCTAGCGTATCTCATGATAAATCACCACCTCCCATTGGTGGAAGCCATCAAAACAGTGAAGGAACATCGATGGATTTCACCCAATCGTGGCTTTCTGAAACACCTGCGAAATTTGGACATTCAGTTACGGCAAAAGAAGGACTGTTGAGAGGGCAAACCCATTACATCCACTTTTCTGAGTTTCAGCCTTCATAGCCATTGTGCATGTACAGCTTCCTATGATCAGTGTGTGCTGGAAAAATGAAGAAAATTACGCACCAAAGAAAAAAGCCCAACAGAACTGTAAATGGATTAACTGTGATAGCTCAGTTCCTCCAAGAGCAGTAGAGCCAACATCAGCACCGTAAACACTGAGCTGCAGAGCTGCTGTGCCTGGTGTGATGTCACCAGATCACTCCACTGAGTGTTTCATATGGACCAAGTTTGCCAAAGGCAAGTTCAGTAATTGCATCAACCTGTGCAGTACGAGTCCCATTTACTTGGGAGTGTGATATAACCATATTTCTTGGTTTGGTTACAGTTTTCATGTGCATGTTCTCATAAGAAAAGCATTTTGTGTTTCAGGCCTGGTAATGTGATGAAGGCAACTTGTTAAGAGCCCAGGCACTGCCACAGAAACATTCCTCTTTCACTGGTGTTCTAAGCATTGCAGTGCTACAGAGAGCTGTGACAGCCTGAGGACCCACAGCAGCAGAATAAGCTTCTGTGCAGCTCTCTCTGCAGTCTCTGGGTCAGCAAATCCACAAACCTTTTCTTGCGTTTTCATCCAGATATATTGAGGACATTGAAAAAAATATGTCAGATCTTCAATGCATTCTGTAAGATTGAACTCATCAGTTCGCTCTCCCTCCAAATTATCCCAAATCAGTTCTGTGTAAGTGGCTTTGAATCACCCCTGGTGCGACATCAGGTAGGAACTTAGCTCACACTGATGACCAGGCTTAATTGATACAAATTAGCTTTAAGCTCTTTCGAGGATGTTGACTTTCCTATCACCAGTTAACCGATATTTAAGCCAATGTGATTTTTAATACAACATTTGAAATTCATCCTATCACTCTGCCTGAAAATTACCTTGTTACCTTGTGGTGAACCACAAAGTGATAATCAAATCTATTTGTGCTCTTTGCTACTGTTTTTGATTTATTGATTAACTGACCTTATAAACCTTCCCTGCCACGTTAAGTAAATATATTTCTGCTTGTTTGTTTGCATTTGAAGCATCAGTTCTGATCATTTTCCTCTCTGCTGGAAGAACCTTGCATTGTTATTAGAAGACTTAGGTAGTGGTGACTTGTGAGTCCTTGCCAGACCCCCTATCCTCTTTAATTCTGGGAGAGGTTATGACATGAATGCTGATTCTGCCTAGCACTTGTAGAAATCCCTCCCTATTTCAGTGTACACAAATGCTTTGCAAAGTAAGCATATTTAAGATCCTTTCTGGGGTCTATCTGACTGCCTGTTCAGATTTTCCTAAATCTTGCCAAAGAGCTCCACTGATGAGAGAAAGAGAAGACATTGTAGTCTAAAAAGACCAAATAGAAAATTGCATTTAAAACCCAACAGCGCTAGGACAATCTTTATACCTCACAAAGCAGCAGGAGGGTGGAGGAGGAGCTGGGTTTGCTTTGAAGTTCTCCATTAGACTTAATAGGGATTTATACGAGTTAGTATTTCATTATAATTTATACTTCATTCACATTACAGTAGGTTTTACTCTGGAAACCTTTTGAAGACATGGCGTTGAAAAATCTGAAATTCATGTGAGTGAAATAATGCATCTTAATGGCTTTAGGCTAGGCAAAATTAGACACATATGAGCAAGATTAATGGAACCTCCCATCAGGATAATGCTTTGCATGCCCCTGAACATCTGTCCCACAAAGCCACAGCTGCGAAAGCTGCTCCTGTTGTAAATTAGTACCTGCTCTCGGAGATACTGCTTATCCTGGGAGAGTATTGTTTCACCAAGGTAGGGAGGAGTACAGAGCCAAGCTGAGTCAGTATGGCATCCACGCCATCAATGACATAGTGGTGATCATGTACAGCAAGACTTACTTACCTCAGTGGAGGGAATGAATTAGGTAGAAACTCTTTCCAAGGGCATTGGCAAATCACAGAAGCCTTTTTAATCTGTGGAGTTTGTTGCCTGGATTTCCTGCCTGCCTGCTGGTATTACTCCCTTCCTTACACATAGGCTCCAGGTCTGCTCAGGGAAAAAGATTCCAGCCAACATAAGCAAAAGAGGTAGAATTAGTCCTGTAACTTCATAAACCAGAAAACACTGTCTGTTGTGATGTGCCAGGAGGAAAAGTGTCCTTCTCACGTGCCCATAGTTCAGATCATGATGTGACATGACATCAGTGCTTCAGTGTTTTCCACTATCAACAGCAAAACTTGTATTTCATATACTGGTTTGGCAACTTAGACTATGGAACCAAAACAAGAGAAAAATACCGCCTACTTTGTTCAAATCCTGTGTCAACAGGTTCTACACAACCTGGGAGACTAAAGGCACTGAATGTTAACTTCTAACTGAAGGAGGGTCTTGTTTTGAAAGTACCTGAAGGAAAGCTGGGTACCTGCTGAGCTGGCCAGAGCCCCTCAGCTCAGACTCAGAAAGTGCATCATGAGCACTAGTGCCAGCTCAGCGGAGGCTGTGAGTGTGTGTCTGTGAGCAGAGTGAAAGGGGCTGTCCCAGCTACAGCTACCGCAGACATAAATTTGCTTAAAGTAATCACAAAACCACAGGGTGACCTGATAGTCATGTAAAATTCTAGTGGAAATTTCCCTCAACTTTATTTTCCAGTACAAGAACTGAGGGCATCAGATGAAGTCAGAAGCCAGGTCTGAAACAAGAGGAGGGGGTTTAGGTGAGCTGAATGCCACAGAATGCTGCAGAGTGTAAAAGCCTGTAGACGTTCGGGGGGTAACTGGAAAACTTTATGGGACAGAAATCCATTCAGGGTTATAAATACTTAAAAACTCCATCCAGATCTGGAAGCTCAAGAGAGTGTTAAAAAAGCAGTGTTAGAAAGTGTTAAGGAGAGTGTTAGAAAGCAGTGTAAGTCATGCTTGTGTGATCTTATTTTCTGCAGGCATCCACTTACAGCCACAGTCAGATGCAGGATAGTGGGCTCAATGGACCTTTGGTGAGGTCCAGAACAGCTGCTCTCATGGTCTTTAATTTGAACTCGCCTCTAAGATGAGCTGTCCCTTCTTTCCTGGTAGCTTATTATTAGAACTGGGTCACATGTGGCATTTGGGACTGCGTCTCAGATGCGCTGACCGACATTTCTTTCACAGGGAAAGGTCTATGCTGGCAAGCACAGCAATATACCTTACGTGGGGAGGGGAGTAGCATTTTCTTTGCATCAGATGCGCTTAACGCAGACTTTTCATTTTTGTGGCTGTTCCCCGTTCCATCAAGGACATAGTGCTGAGCCAATCCGGGGAGGTGTCAAGGCTTGTGCTGTATTTAGAGACAGCCACCTGCTTGGGAACATCAAGCGGCAGCAAAGAGCACGCTTCAGCAAAATACTCCCCTGTGGATTCTGCAGCAGCGGCCCCCAGCCAGCCCTCCCCTGCCTCCGTCCGCCAGCGGCCACTGAAGGGGGCAGACCCCGCCGCCCAAATGGCACTCCCTCTGCCCAGGAACTGCCAGATATTTTGGACAGCTGCAAGGTGGAATTAAATCACATGGGTGAAGAGCGGCCTAATCTCCCCATAGGCAATATGTAAGTGTTACCTGAGGCTGAGCTGTTCTGATGGGCTGGGGAATATGGTACTTGTTAACATGTGCTCTCCAACTACTTCATTTAGTTAGTGTTGTTAGACTTCGTTACCTTAAACTAAGATTAAGGCTAGCGTAGAGGAAGTCAAAAGGACTACCCAATAAAGAACAAATCTATAGAACAGAATAAAAATAATTTAAAAAGAGGATAAGACTCATTTGCTTTGCAATATTTTAGATATTTAACATCTAGATTTTATAAATGTTGCAACATTTACCACATAAAACACAAGGCAGACTCATTATCCTGAGTAGCCTTAAAATTGAACTAGAGTTGTTTTTTACTGTTTTCCATTTAATTGTAAGTAGAATGGAAATTTTCACCAGAAAAAAAAAATCTAATTTTTTGCTGTTTGTACGACAACTTCATTTGCAGTTGAAATTTCTGACAAAAAACCCAAATGGATATACGGAATGACTGCAGACTTCTGTTTATTTCACAAACTTGTGCAGATGATTGTTTCACTAGAGCATGGAGAAAGCAGTCATCTGCACTCGGCATGCTTAGTGCCCAATTTTACGCCGAAACAAGTTCTTTCCACCACCAGTTGACTGCAAACTTGTTTAAACATCCAAAAATTACAACAATTCCTAATGAGAGAAGCCAGAGGAACTAACAATCCTTTGGCTAATTGTCCATTGATTACGGTTAAAAGTGGACATTCTTTTAGCTATGAAAAAGCAAAGCCTAAAAATGAGCTAGATGACACAGGGGACATAATCCATATTTCCAAAACTTGGTTTTACAAATTGCATCCTGCTTCCTCATCTCACTGCACAACCTGCAGTACTTCACTGAATGTTTGCCTTGGTGACGAGAGTGGGAAATCGACCTTTGCCTTTCCAGTTAAACCTCATAACTGTACTTGGAAATTAATGTTCTCACTTTGTTGGAACCGTTAGTAAATATTGAGAATTGAGCCCAACAGGTAGTAAAAGCAAAGATTTAAGACTCTATAAAAATCACTGCAATTGTATTGTTTAACACCATCATTTGAGTTTAGAAATTCTTCTAAGTGCACTTTTAAGGCCTCCTTTTAATGCCTGTGGGTATATATGCTCTAAATATTCTTGCATGTTTATTTTCAATCACATTCTGTCTCCTTCAGGGAAAAAAGAATGGTGTGAAAAAATGTATAGATAACACTGTTTACACATAGTAAGGAAGAGAGGATCTTTGAGAACAGGAATAAAAGTGTAAATAGGTTTGTTAATGTAACAGTTGATCACCAATTAAGAGTTTAAATATGAGTTACAGACCTCAATCAGTGAAACTGGAAGCTTATAGATATATAGAATTTTCTGTGTTCCTCCAACTTCAGGATGAACAACACCTGAGAAGATAATTTCATGGGATCTTCCTGTAGTGGAAATGGGGAATAGAGTGAGTATTTGTATATAGGGCCCAACTCAATAGTCAGTGAATTCTGTAAACAGAGGATGTTTCCGTTACTGAGCAAACCCATGCCAGCATCAGGACTTGTGCTAGACCCAAAACAACCCGAAGCAGTACCATAAATTGTCACTGCTTGTTTCTTTGGAACCAGTTATGCGTAGTTTCTGAGGAGCTACTTGGCAATTAAAAAGCAATGTAGAATTAATGCTGTATTTTACAAGAAATATTTCTCCTTATGATGATCAGAAATTTGATGGTCAGCCTCTTTAAACAAGTTAAATATCTCTCATAAAATAAAGGATGGCTGACTACATTATGTCTTTCATCCTGAAGGACTTTGAAGCGGTCAACAAACTGATTATTAAATATTTGTCTGGCTATCAGCCATTGCTGATATGCAAGGCCAAGGCCAAGACTCTCTGGCTTGAAAGGCAAAATATTTTTTGAAGTGCAACATAATAAGCAGCTGAGGGCACAAGATGTAAAATATCCTGTAGAAATCAAAGTCCATGCTGATCTCAAGCAGGCAGGTTTATTACCTGGAGTTTAGCCAGATTAGCAAGGCTAATACCACTCCAGCAAAGAAACATCGTACAATTACAGGCTGAGGCAAAGTGGTTACAGGCTGTGCTAAAACTTGAGCGTGTGCTTCCAACATAACCTGAGCTACCTCAGGAAGTGGATTTTCATGAGGTGCTTGGGCCAGTAATTCCCAGTGCCTTTGTAGTCAACTGGAGCCTGTAACACTTGCTAAATTTGCAGGAAATTATAGGCAGGAAACTCTATTTGCAGAGGTGTAATAACTTGGAATTCTGCATCTTCATATATATTTTGAGTATATTCAGAAATCACAGCCTTTTACCTTTCATTTACTACCTTACTCTCTCTTGCACGGTGGGCACTGGGTTCTACAGACAGGAGGAACACATCACAGGGCAACAAGATACCTTTTTGTCGCAAGCTTTTGTACATGATTCTCCACAGCTCTGCAGCCTATAACGAGGAACATTTGAAGAGGCTTGGCGTTCACCCATGCACTGAAAGCAGCATATTTTGCATGGGGAAGCAAAGGAGACCAAATTTCCCACGGTCAGGAAATGCAGCCTTAAGGAATACCTGCAGAGGACTTGATCGACTTTCACCTTGGCACATGTTTCTGTACCGCCACTGAGTGCATTCACAAGACCAAATGGTGAGTCCCTCTCCTGTTGGTAAACCACTGCTCTTCCACAGCACTTTCATTAAGCAATTGCAAATTACTTTAGGAGCATTAACCAGACCTCATTCAACCACTTGGATAAGCCTCATTATCTACTTACAGACATTGTCTCCATTGACAGGTGGGAGAACAGCAGGATCCTGAAAGACTAGGAGTAATGAACAAAACTATGTCCAAATCAGTGGCAAGGACCACACGTGGTTTACTGGTAATCATCAGAGTGTACCTTCTGTAGCAGGAGACAAAAAAAAAAAGCAAGTATAGAAGTGAATGATGTTGTATTTTAGTGACTAGGGAGAAAGTTCTGAATTCTCAGTCAGCAAACACTGATTTTTAAGTTTTTCTGTATTGATTCATCAGAATACACAACACAAAAATTTTTACTCTCTGGTTGGAGAAACAGCCAAAAGCTGCCAAAACCTATCGTAAAGACATGCCAATTGGCCATTTACAAAGCCGAATGCCATGTGTTTTCCTCTCTCTCTGGACTCGGAGCTCTAGTAATAAAAAGTGGTTCTTGATTTATGAAAGGGATGAATGTAATACCCTGGAGGCTACTTAATCTCAGCTGCCGTTAATTGGATCTCTCGGAGATGAGATGAGATGCGAGTGAGGCAGAAGTACAAACTTACAAAATCTGTGACCATGGCACTATTCTGTGCAGCCTGGAACAGCCCTACATGTATTCATTTCTATTTTGAAGGGAAAATATTTGATCACTGTATTCTCAGAAGAAGCAGATCTGCTCCCTTCGTGCTGGCTTACCTTAAGATCTTCTGTCCTTCTTTCCTCTAGGCAGTGCTATCTAAAGAATTACCCAGTAGCGAGCAATTTCATCAAGCTGCAGGATTTACATATTGAACTTGGATACAGTATACACCTATGTAAACTCTAAACTTATGAAATAAGAAAAAGTCAAAGTGATGGGGAGATATGCCAGACAGACAATCTGAATATGCAATAAAGATGAAAGGAACATGACCTAAAGCTTTGGCATCAAACTTATCTTTCCTCTCTGTTTAGGGGGTAGAAGGTTTCTGAATTTTGTTTGCTCCAGTCACTTGTCAATGATTTATTTAAATAGAGGCAACAAATGTGCTAGATACTCCTCTAGGACACATTCCTGGTTTGTTGTCCATTCTGCTCATTAAAACTCATAAAACTTAACTCCAAGACAAAATAGGCCCTTGTTTAAAGTTAAAGCTCTTAGGGATATCCCTGGACATGAAAAGACGCTAACCTATTTTGCTGCACTGGGATCAGCAGATGAAAAGGGAGGCAAAAGTTGTAGCGCAATACACATGAGAAGTCACCCAGATGGGGGACAGAATTTTCCCACCCTGCTGACAAAAGATGCTCAATGGCCACAGACATTCCAGAGGTACTTTCCTCCTGCCATGCCCTCTGCCCAGCTCTACCTTAACTTTATGGACCTGAGTTTTACAGCAAATGTAATGAATTTTCAGCCATAATAAAGCCTTCTTTTCATGATCAGTTTCTGATTCACATCAGAATTCTTTTTACAGAAACATTGCTGTGTTGCTAGCACTAGTGAACACAGAAAGAGGCAAGTTCTTTAATTTTAGAGGAATATTTCATAAAGGAATTGGTCTTTCAATCCCACCCTTCTTGCTCAGAAGGCGTTTCTCCCAGCACCCTCTCTTCTGTCACTGTCTCGCAAAGGAAAAGGAACTGCAAAGATCAAATACTAACCAGACTTTTGAAAGAACTACCCAAATTGGCACGCTAAGCTAGACCACCCTGGGGTAGTTCTCATCTTATAGCAGGTCCTGGAAAACAGTTTGTAGCTTTAGACTGAAGTCCTAGACAGGCAGAGATAAAATACCGGTGGAAAGTTGCTGGTGGCAACCCCAGCACCTCAGCAGAACTACACAGCCTTTGCCCAGAGCTTGTTTGCCGCATACAGGGATTGCCATACGAGATAAGGCAGTGCAACAGCAGAACACCAATGTTGGGGGCCAAATCAATCCTTAGGGAAACTCCCACCAAAAAAACAGTGGTGCAACGTGCCCTCCTGTTTCCGAAAAGAGAAGCCTGCCAAGGACGGTATGGCCTAAGAGGCACAAGCTGGCAGGCTCTCAAGTGTCAAAATAGAACCAGCATCGCCTGCCACGTACATCCCGTGCTTCACGGGCGAGACACACACAAGAAAAACAATCAAGTTGTCTGGTGGAAAAAAAGCAGCTTTCCAGGATTGCTGTAGCCACGGTGTAATTGTGATCAGTCTGCATTGGCAAGTATCAGCTTTCCATGTGTGTTTCGCCTAATGCGGGCTGCCTGCGGAGAGCAGCTCGGGCAGGCTGATGCATGCTTGTTATCGCCGGCGTGAATATCTCTGCCTTGTGTTATTGTGGCACAAAGCAGCTGGACCATTTGAAAATCATTTAAAAAGCACTATAAAATTAGGGCTCCAGTGCTCTTATTTTATGACTTTCATGAGCAGCCATTGCCTAGAGAGAAATTATCCTCTTTATTTTCAAGGCTAAAGGTTCTTTTAACATTCATCAAAAGGAAAGTGCACCCTTGATAACACATTGAGCTGTTACTTATCTAGTACAGACTCTTTACCTTCTGCATAATATCACATTTGAGATCTTGGTTCTTCATATACAACTCATTTCATTGTGTCTGCTCTTGTTTTCACCAGGTGTATTTGCACAGTTTCAGGAGAGGCTAGCTGATGCCTGGAAACATATTCTTTCCATAATTCCTAATTTTTTTTTAATTTCTAGAACAATATCCTGGAGTGTTTTCGTTATTGATCCTTCTATAAAAACGGTCAATTACCTCTTCTGGCAATGGATTTGCACAGACCAATTAAGAACTGCAAGTGAGAGATTTTCAAGGGCATAAATAGTACTTAGGTGCATAACTTGATAGATTCCCCTTTCTGCCTTTGAAAAATCTCTCCCTCATTTATGAAAAAAAAAAAGTCTTTGATAATGTTCTTTTTTTTTTCGTTCCTGGTTTCACAGACAGCTTCTTTACTAAACTCAGGAAAAGAGTGAGTGAACCAAAGCAGCATGTAAAAATACAAACACTACAAAGGAAAAGCCATTCTTTTTTTTAGAAATAAAAAGGAAGCACAGCTGTATTGACCGTACTTAAAGCTCAGATCTGAAGGACTTAGGAAGAGACACTGCATGAAATCCTTAGCCACAGAGGCTGTGAGTGGGGAATGGTGAGGCCCTGCACATCCTCTGTCATGCAGCTCAGGAAAACCACACTTTTCCTCTGTGTTGTTTAATCTGCCTTAGCTTTCTGTAAGAGACTAGTCACCTTCTTATCCAATCACCAAATACAGAGTGAAGATAAACATTCAGAAAGTCATAACCTTAGCCCTGTTCTTGTGGTACCCTCTTCGGCCAGGATTTTGTCTTTTATTTCTTTTGGGGGTAGCAGGCTGCACTCCTCTGCCAAAAGGCGGCACGATTTCAGGTCTCTGCAAGGCGAGGCTGGCTGGTGCTAACAAAGCCCGTTGTGGAAGCATGTGTAGCCACGACAATGAGCTGTAAAGTCAAGACACAGCATCCTGCGTGCAGGAGATGTAGCCGGCCAGAAGGCAGGCTCTGTGTATGCAAAGAGAGCCTTGCCACCATGCCAGCACCTCTGCCAGTGGAGGGAGTTTGCATTTTTAACCGTAGAGGTCTTGCCTGTTGTCACCGAGTTTGTGATTCATCAAGAGGATGCTTAATCTAACAGAGGGATGAGATGGAATTGACCAGTAATCACAATTGCTGATGATCCTAGGAAGGCAGAAAATGGGACAGGCATGCTCAGCAGACCCTAGCACAGTGTGCAGCCACCATGGATGAAGAAAGGAGGACAGGCATTTAGTAAGTCAGGATAAGAAAGCACCTCAGGTCTACAGCATGTTTTTCTGTTCCAGTAGTCAGCAAGTCAGTAACCACCTTCCTGTGTCCGATGGTCCCAGAAATAGAAAAAAACGGCCCAGCTGTGCTGACCTAGCTCTGGGCTCCTGCATTTCAGGAGATTTGATCTCTTGGGTTAAGACTGACCTACCCAATCTCAGCCCTTGTGGCAATGGTCAAGAGTAAGCAGCAGGAGACCAGGGTTCATTAAGACCTGATCCAGCACCGCAACCATGATTATGTCACCTGTGCAGGAGCTTCCTCCTTCTGAGCTGACCTGCACATACGCTTGTTCCCTTTCGGGTATATACACCTTGCTCAACAGAACAGAAATCGAAAACTCAGGTATACACACCTCACTCAGCAGGATAGAAATAGAAAATCCCTTCTACTCAGAGCTTTCAAATTCCTGGACAGCCCTGAATTTGCCTTTGTTTTGAGATCTGTACTGAATATTTTCTCATTATTGTCTTCACTAAAAAAAAGATAGTAAATTGACTTTCGAAGTTAATGCTTCAGTGCTGAAAGGGGAGGATTTTCCTTTCAAGCATGGAAGGGGAACAGTTGTCTATAGAGTGTTGTTTCCCCCATACACACATACCTACTAAAACCTCAACATGTAAAGGGTATGTGCTTGCTCACAGTCGGATTAAACATACCCTAGAGCTGCTTTGACCTAGATGATTAGTTGCTGAAAGCCTGGCAAAAGGACTCAGGTTGTCAGGTGTCATGGGTAAGGCAGATTCAAAGTAATTTTGTGCTTAAAACTATTCTTTTTCAGGAAGGCTTAATCTACTTCTGAATAGCAGGTAGGACCTCATAACTCAGAGGTGGGCAGCCAAAGGGCCAAAGAAACATCTTGGATGCTGACAGCACTCTTGTGGTGCTACCAGCAGCCGCAGAGCTTCCATCACTCACTTTTCTCACAAAATGAAGTGGATTCTGCTGCTAACTGCATAATTAAGCTGAGAACAAAGGCATTTTAGCAAAAGAAGCAATAAAATAAACAATACCTTAAAAAGCCAAGTAGGATCAGAACCCTGAGGTGGAAGGTGTGAGGGCACTGGAGTCTCTGCTAGCGTCATCCCACGGGGCAAGGGTGTTCCTGCCCAGGTGACAGATGTCCATATCATCAGTTGTTTTTCTCATCATCACAACAGCTGAAAGTTGCTGTAAACATTTTTCTTTTGCTTCTTCACTCTCAATCTCATCATCCTCCTTGCTGCCACTGTGAAATGAATCTTGGTTCATAGTAACAAATGTATTCCTAGCCCTGGAGGCAGGCGCTGGATATTTGGTGCCCGTGTTATATAATTTGATATTTAGTAATGGGTATTGTGGACAACTCATTCATAAGACAGGCGGAAAAGGTGCCAAGCCGGGTCAGAGCTGAAGGTCTGGCTAATGCATCATTCTCCATCAGCCCACAGCAGAGTCTAGGGGAAGACAGTGTAAGAAACAGGACAACCTGAGAGAGAGATTTTCAGCCCCACATTGGCCTTCAAAAGTCTGGGAAATTCCTGAACCCCACGATGCTTTTAATTCCCG
>NW_009697119.1:0-6312 GCF_000703405.1 Apaloderma vittatum
AAAAGAAAAGCTCAATTTTCTCTCTAGCCACAGCTAATGTTTCAGTGGTGCCTAAACATTACAAAAAGGCTGGGAGACTATATGGGGACTTTTATTGGCTATACCAAACACTTAGAAGTCCTATTCATGCCAAAATGTGTCACTGTCTAAAGGGCTGCATAATGGGTGCTGTTAAGTGAGTGGTACTGGATGAGTGACACACAAGATTTTGAAGGCCAATTGAAGCTTAGTGGTGCTGGATATGTCACTGGCAGGCAATACATAGGAGTAGCGAGTGGTGCTGATCTCTACCTGTCTGGGTGATCTCTATGGTTCCCTGAGGAGCCAGTGGAGCAAACAGAAATCTCCTTTCCTACTATTTACTGCCATGGGCTTGAGAAAGAAATACACAATTTTGTTAGTACTCATCCAACCAGCGTCTGCAAGTAACATCAGGACATCCACATCAATTGCAATAACAGAAAGCCCCTAAGGGCTCCCCAGTGTCTTTCCTCATTTATGGGCTATGGTCTGGGCCTCTGGCTCTTCCATTTGGCCTAGAAAATTCACGATGGGATCTTGCAAGCAGCTGAACTGGCACGTCTTGGCTGGGACCCACAACAGGCCTAGCCAGACTCTTCACAGCATGTCTGCCCGTTTGGCTCTCAGGTCATGTTCTCCTATGGCAGGTAGTGCCTGCAGCCCATGCATCCACAGCTCAGCTCCACTACAGCTCACCTGCGTCAGGATGGTGTATATCCTCATGGGACCTCACCTGTACCTCCTCCTGGGACCGCACCTGCAACCCCACGCTCAGCAGATCTCCCGCAGCAAAGCAGCATCATGGCCCTGTTGTGATCAGACAAATCCCATCCTTTCTTGCTTATAGCTTTTCCTCTGGTCCCTTTTCTCCTTGCATAACATTATTCAGCAAGGTGGTCTCAGATGACGTGAGTTTATGTAAGCAGTGCCATACACAGTCACAGCTTTCCAGCTCAGCCATCACAAAGCAGTGTCCCTCTCTTGAGATCATCCAAAGTCTGTATTTCCTCATAAGAAAGCAAGGAAGTAAATATGGAGTGCAATTTGTAGATGCTGTTAAAGAAATACAGGACAGGATAAGCCAGTATCAAAATACAACTTCTGTTCCTATGCAGCTGAAGTCTGCAATATCCTTATCTCAGGCTCTAAAGAATCTGTACCTTAAAAGAAACAAAGTATGTGAATAAAGAATGTAGAAGTTTGTTCTTCACTGAGAGACAGCAAGGTGAAGGACAAGTAGTAGGTAGAGGAGAAAGAAAAGAAAAATTATGAAAAAGCAAATGTCTTTGTACCTGATTGGTTTTATTTCTGACTTTGGAAGCGAGATCATCTGCTGTCACTGCTAACACAGTCAAGATGCATTCAAAATATTCTGGCACTTGTCTTGACTGTTTTTAAATCTTTAGATGACCCTGGGAGAGGCTCCTTCCACCAGAAAGACTGTAATTTCCTTTTCTGTAGATAAATGACATACCTGGTATTTTAGTAATATTATCTCGTCAAGTTTTAATCTATGTGAGGGGTTTAGTTTTGTTTTGTTTACCTTTGAAACATATTCTAGGCTGATTTGCAGAGCTGTAGGGTTGCAGAGACAAGGGAAATGTTTATGAATTGTCTAAATATTTGAAGCTGTAATATATAAAATTTCACTTCTGCTTTTGGGAGGAGTTTTTTGATAATGCAGTGCTGTTTGCTGTTACTGTTCTGATGACAGTGACACTAGAACCTGCTGGGAACATTCAGCAATCCTCACTCGAGACACAGTAGTAAAAGAAGATAAAGTGACTTGACCAGATTTTAAAAACCAAGTAAGTAGCAGGGCTACCATTAAAGCTCATTTTTTTTGTAATCAATAACAAAACATTGCATAGTATGCTAAACAATGATGCCGAGAAATTTAAAAATACGTCATATTTGAACGTTATGTTGTGTTAATCTAGACTGACAGAAAAACTTGGAAATATGTTAACAGAAAAAAACCAACCAGCAATGCAGATGTGGTAGTTGTGTTTCAGAACCAGTAAGACCTTAATCTATATGTATATAGGCAGATGCTGACTGCCCAAAGCAAAACCTCATTCAGGAATCCCTCAGGATGTTAGAACTTTCAAAGCATTAAAACACTTGAATAAAAGCTGAGGAGAACTACCAGTGCTCAACAATGGGAAGCACTACACATTTTTTTTCATACACAAAGGGCAAAAAGTATTCTATGCTAATTTTATTTCACGTAAAGGAAAACAATAAACAAATTATGCATATAAGTCCCAAGGGCAAATATTCAGTTGCTGCATATTTACTTTACTGGAGTTAAATTATCTGTTACTTCTGGATGTTCTGACGCTCAAATGTTAAAATAGGCACCTGTCTCCCCATTCCATGAGTAATAGCTTCTGTTGAAAATATCTTGGTTTTAATTTGTAGGTGTATTTGCGTTCCCCAACTTTACTTCTTGTTTCTCCATCCAGCTGCTGCTCTGTGATATGTGATATAAAAAGACTGAAGATTTTTAAATTGCTCTTACCTTTTGCAAGCAATGCAACTATTTCCTGTTCATGCAGGTAAGACATTTTAGTAGACAATTAGATCTGAATTTCAATATTGGGTAGTTTTCCAATCTTGTAACCCTGTGTGCAAACTAAAAAAACCCACAATTAAATATATACTCAGAGAGAAAAGTCAGAATCTTCCTAGTGTGGAAATATTTTTCTCTTCCAGACAGTAGGATAATATACATCAAAATAAATTGAATCTCAAGTAAGATAAAGCACGTTTCTCTGTATTTTTGTGTGTTTCTACACATTCATATGTCTATTTTAGATTCAGTAAATTATCTAAGTTTTTGATTATAGATGTTTCTTTCAGAAATTTAAGACATTGTAGCACAGATTTTGAGGACATTTGGGGAAACTATTCCATGAAGTTGTTCAGTGGAAAGCTTTTAAGATCCTCTTGTTTCCTCAGCCCTTCAAATTCAAACCATGACTTACTGGATCACCAGATGATGAAAGCAGATAAGTTACTTAGTGGTTAACATGGAAAACTTTGCAATTTCCCGCTCCTAAGGGAACATACTGCTCTATATTCATGATAGGGAAGAAGTCTGGAGGAAATCCATGGTAATATTAATTATTTTTAAATGTGCTTAGAGAGATATCACTAGTTTAATATTGTATACCATCTGGATCCAGATTCTCTGGTTTAATATTGTATACCATCTGGATCTAGATTCACTGCTTGAGAGAATGTTTATGGTTATGAACTGCATCTTCACTGTAAGATTTACACACTTTGTTCTTTTACTTTCATAATACTGTAAAATAATCCATTTCCAACTGAAAAATACAGGCTTTAGTTGGACCTGTATGAAGTCAATGCAAATTCACAGTGAACTCTGGATCACATTGCCTGGCCAGGCCATAAAGTGGGGTAAAGATGCTTTAAATCACAACGCTAAAGGGAGAGAGTTGTTTTTCGTTTTCTGCTGTGTGGCTCTGAATGCCATTGACAGCCAGCCCTGCAGAGAAATGGAAACAGAATGCAATCAGACTTCCAAATCTTCCCTTAATGCAGTGTCTTTCACCGGAGCTTTTCCCTGTAGGGTACCTCTCAGATGGGGATAAGTAATGCTGTTAGTACATAATCCAATCACCGATGCAGATTGCTCCTAGAAAACCCTGAGCAGCAGATTTTATTTTTCTTCTTCACTTTATAAAGAAAGTAGCTTTTCTGCAGTGAAAAAAGGATGTAGTTTAGAAGTTATTAATAGTATAAATAAGTTCCATTATATTTTGTCCACATACGATAAAATTTGAAGCTTAGTTTAACATAAAATATCAGAAACCAAAGTAAAATTTGAAATGTTTTAATGTTCGGAACAGGATGTCAGTTTGGGGCTCTCCTCTCCTTCCCTGTTGCGTCGTGCAATCAGCCAGGAATTTACCTTCACCTTCTTATTCCCAGACTGAGCCTTTTTCTGGCATTGCCAAGGTAGAGGTCACATTCTAGATCTTTTGCTGACATTGACGTGCTCTTTCAGTTTTGTCTCCAGCTCCGTGCTTAATATGATGTTAATGGTAGTGAGATCTGAAGATTCAGTTACTGGACTGGGACTTTCTAGATGAGATTTCTCTTTTCAGCCTCACATCTAACCTGTCAATCAAATTACATCATCTTCCCTGTTTCCCTTCCATCATGTGTTTGCCTCTTTTATTTTGACTGCAGAATTTTTGTGCATGAGATTTTATGTCCCTTTTGAATATATAAGGCTTAGCACTCTGGAGGGATGATATCTAACAGAAAAACACGGAGTGGGGTCCCACCCAGCCAGTTTAAGCATCTAACTTTGAACTACTGAAGGAATTGTCCAAGTTCTCTATAGAGGCAATAGAGGCAGATTGGTGCCTTTGAAGCTCTCAATATTGATGCCCTTCAGCTATCCAAGTTAAGAGCACAGCATCTACCTCTCCAGGCTATCAGAAACATCTGCCTCTACTGTTAAACTTGTGTGCTATGGGATCCCTCCCACAGACAGGAACAAAAAGACTATCAGGAAATATGTACGGTTGTTCAAATACATGATTTCCTCAAAATCTCTCAGGATTTTTTCAAAATGGTGCATTAGTACTTCCCAGTTCCGTCAAGCTGGTTTATATAAAATGGAGTTTTAGCATCTGCTAAGGCTTCTAACAAAATGAAATTTGCAGGCGTAGTGTAATTCTCATACAGATGCCTAAAGTGAAAAATATATTGAGGACTTATGGAAATAGCATTATTTACATCCTTTGACTAATTTTTTATAACTTAAAATGTTTTATGTGACTACAATCTTTCCATCTAATCTTCTTCACAACATAAAATTCCTTGTCACTCATGTCACCAGAGGCCAGATTCAGATCTATTCCCAGGCCATCTTTTGCATTTTGTGGTAATTAGTGGGTTTTCAACTAATTAATAATATTAAAAATTATAGTGTAAGCATATGAAAGGCTTATTTCAGCAAAGGCAAAAATTTAAAAAACCCCACAGTATTAAGATGTACTTAAGAAAGATCACCAGTCCTCTTCATGTTATTGTTAACTGTTGTAACGTTATTGGACTACTTCAACAAATACACAGATCCTGTTAGCTGTGGTAGTGGCTAGAAATCATGAAGTGGGAAAGTTTACTAATTTTGGGGTGTTTATAAATTAGAAGAACAAGTGAAGGTCTGGAAAGAAGACGAGCAGAGAGAGATGGAAGGATTTGTTTAGGGCTACAGAAGAAGAGACAGCAAGAAAACTAATTATTCCTGACCTGGGGTTAGTCTGTGTCCACTATGTTACATGGTTTTCTTTGCCTGATAGGTTATCAATTGCATTTAGTGCTGCTAGGGAGAGGTCCAGTTTCACAGAGATGGATTCTGCCATACCTTACACTAGTGCCAATCAAGTTTCTCTCCTGTTAAGAAAATTATATAACAGATGGAAGATATAAATAACAAAGATATAAATAACAAAGGAAGAAGACCTGGCCTACCTTTTCTTCCCTTGTAGTCACAATGTAATACAGTTAAGAAAACTCACTTTTGGCTGGTTTCATTAGTTGGAGGTAAGTCAGGTGCAAAAACAGATAACTAAGTGTGCAGTCTCTATTCCAACCTAGAAATTTCCACTATCTCATATAGGACAGAGATACTTACAGATTTCATATGGTGTCGGTGCTTAATGGAGGTGAAGAGGTCAGCGGAGGCTGGCTGTTTCTTGTCTTTTTCTTTTTACAGAAACACTGCAAGGATCTCATTTTCTGCTACTTGCATTGGCTGAAGGGGGCAGGGGATGTCAAAATGTATGGATTTCTTAGCAGGTTCATTAAAGTTTTTGGTTCTCTTGATTTATTCTTTTGTAACTGTCATGAAAAGTGAAAGTGCTAACAATTAAAGTTAATGAGCATTTCATTGCTTGTGACAGTTTATTTCAATTAGCACCGTTGCTGTTTTCTTCTTTAAGTAGGGAAAATGTTCTGAAAAGCTTCTGTAGTAACACATGGAGCCAAGCTTGAGTTCTCCAGAGCTGGCTGAGAACAGCAGACACAACTTGACCTTTACAAAAAGGGAATATATTATTCTTAAAGGAGACTTCTTCTCTCTGTTGACACTGCTGCATAGTTTATGGTTTTTTAGAAGATTTTGCTCACCAAAAACCTCGTAATAGATGAGCCTCTCACATACCAGTTGCCACGCTCATTTCTACAGTTTTTCCCAAATGAGTTGTTCTTGTATACAGGGGTTACAGAACTAATCAACTCCTCTCC
>NW_009697120.1:0-5497 GCF_000703405.1 Apaloderma vittatum
GGGTGAGAGTGATCCCGGTACCTCCTGGGGTGGGAGAGGCGCAGTGTGAGAGTTGGAGCAACCTTCTTTTGGGAGAGGAGCGGTATAATTCTGAGTCCTGCTGTCAGCATGCCTTGTGCCGGGAATCTGTTGTTTCTGGGGCCAGCATGTATTGTTGTCAAGTGTGGGACAGTGCGAACTGGAGTCTCGAGGTTGCTGCCAGCCTAGCCCAGTGCTCTGTCTGCCAGAGGCTTACTGCAGGGACATGAGGGGACAGATTGCTGAAGCCCACTGAAGGGTCTTTGTGGAGCTGCTCTCTGCTCAGGCACCTTCCAAAGCAAAAGAATTGGGCTGTTTGTTTTTCAGAAGTTTCTGAGTTCCTGCAACCTCCTCAAGTTGCAGGAATGTAGTTATAAAGTCCTTTGGCAATAATCTGGAAGTGAAACTCAAATGCTTGATTTGAGTCACTTGTATTAGATCCAGTGCTCTGTTCAGCAATTGGCACTTTGGGAAGAGAGACTTTTTCTTGAGGAGAACCTTAATTTTTGCATGGTAATTGTACAACTGCTGTTTTTAAATTCAATTTGTGGTTTTGGACGTTTTATCTCTTGTTTCATTCCTCCTTTTATAAAAGGACAGTATAAATCATGAGAGAAACAAATGCAAAAAATAAGCTTGATTTTACAAGGTAGTTCCTGGGAACAGGTGGAAGGAGTAACTGCATCTGTTCCATGTGCCACAAATTATGAGGGCAAAGGAAGATGCATCTAAGCAGATGTGTGCTTTGTAGCTTTACGGCAACAAGTTTTATTCAATCATCTTGTGTCTCTGTTTTGTTCCCTTCTCTTTCTTTTTTTTGTGGCTATGCATTGACTGGTTTTGGTGTGTGCCTGAGAAGATTAGATGTCCTGGACAGATTGAACTCCCACAGGTTTTATAAACGTAGGCTGTTGTGTAGAAGAGAGCCAGTGGAAAACATGCGATATAATCTCAGTCTATCTTAGATGAGACAGAAAATGTGATGGGTTGGCCAGTGACAGTGTGGGTGTGGGCTCTGCCTTGGCAGTGTTTTACAGCTCCTGGGGAGAGGCTTTTCAACTTACTGTCTTAGAGAAACTGAGATAAACTGTTCCTCTGTTTCCCCACTCTCTTACGACAGGATTTTCAGTTCAGAGCGCTGAAGAAGGTCCGCATCTTCGATGCTCCTGAAGATCTTCCCAAAGAGCGCTCCAGCCTCCTTGCAGTGTCTAACAAATATGGGCTGGTCTTTGCTGGTGGAGGAACCAGCCTGCAGATCTTTCATACCAGAAATCTCCTCATGCAAAACCAGCCAGGAGAAGATCCTAATAAAATTGGTAAGGTACACTTGTTTCTCTTGGTCTTTGCAGACACAGTTTTGTATGTTTTTTTATGATCTGGAGCTCTTGGCTTCTGGCACAGTCCTTGTCATGCTCTTTTGTGTATTTGAAATTACCATGTTTTCTTGTGTGAGAAGGCAGGAACAATATTTGCTGTAGCTGAAATGAAGGGCAGTTGTTTGGAACATGTCACCAGGATGCTCTGTGCTAGCTCCGGTTGAAGGGTCCTTCAGGTTCGGTCACCTCTGTTCAGTGCCATATGGTCAGCTTGACTCTTCCTACCTGAGAACGTCCCCGTTTCCTTGCAGCCACGTGCTGTCTTAGTAGCCAGTGTGGGAGTGGAGGGATGGAGTTCTTGCAGTGTGTGTCATCCACTCTGACTAAACAACTGTCCTGCAAGAGAGGAAGCTGTTCCCTCACCGAGGTGCAAAATGTTTTTTGTTCTCCTGTTGTCCTTAGTAACTGTACCTTGAAGTACTCACATGCATACAGAAGTAAACCCCAAAATCTGTCTACTCGTTTTTCCTCCAGGTTACTGAGGAAGGAAACTGGAATTTTTTTTTCCTTAGGAGTCTGGCAACTTTTGAGATTTTTATTGGTAGAGGTGAAGGGGTTTGCTTTCACTCAGCTCTTCTATGTGTCAGCCTTCAGAGCTGCTGTTAATAGGACCGATTTTTGCATAAACTTTTTCTAGTGGTATCATTTAACAAGAACAGTTCTTGCTATTTACTTTTGTCCCCTTCATTCTGTCTTCCTTTTCTTCTGTGTTTTAAGTGGAGAATGTTCAAAGTACCTTAGTTCCCATGAAGTTTCCTGTGCAGCACCTGGCTCTAAGCTGTGATAATCTCACGCTGTCTGTCTGCATGATGTCCAGTGAGATCGGCTCCTTCATTGGCTTTTTTGATGTTCGCACGTTCTTAAACCAGGTAAGGCATATGCAAAGTGGGTTCAGTTTGGGGGTTTTGTGATGGTGTTTGTTTTTTTTCAGAATATAGCAGGAGGAGAGGCATAGCTCGAGTGGGATTTTCTGCCTCTCTGTGGGAGATGTCTCATAAAGGAATTGTTCAGTAAACTCAAAATCTGCTGCTTATTTTTATCAGTCATTAATTTATAGGAAGGTCAAAACTGCTTTGAATTATAGCTTTGGGAGAACTTTCTTTTGTGCTCAGCTTTGACTTTGTCTCATGTATTTGTCTTTCCTAAAAGGCAAAACAGCAGAAACGTGCATTTGCTTATCACAAACTGGCCAAGGATTCGGGAAGCGCTGCGCTGGTCAATGACCTGAAGTGGAACCCTGCTAGTCCTGCCATGGTGGCCATCTGCCTGTCCGATGGCAGCATCTCTGTCCTGCAGGTCACGGACTCGGTGAAAGTGTACGCCACGCTGCCTTCCTCGGTGGCTGTTACATCTGGTGAGTGGCAGCCTCGGGTAGCGTACAGGATGCCGGACGCTGAAGAGTAGAAACAGATCGATAGGTGTAAAACGCCAGGCTGTTTGTCCAGGGAGGAGGTTTCTTAAAAAGATTATTCACTAAAAGGAAGGATTTAAGTTCCCTAAGACTCAGAAGAAACATTGCAACGTTAACTACTCTTCCCCAGTTGATTAGAGGAGCTGCATCTTGTAAATTAGTCAAATGTGTCCACCTGTGGTTTGTGCTGTCTCAGGCCTGGCCTATTTCCAAGGGAGCATGTAAATAGGAGTCATTGGTTGGTTTCTGATCTGCACAGTCTTACTTTCTCTGTAACTGGCTGTCTCCCTGTTTATTTACTTGAGATCCATGATTTTTTACGGGGGAAAAAATAATGGATTTAATTTATTTGCCTTGCTTTTGTGGGGCTTTGCAACTCTGCAGTTTCTTAGTGCTAATGAAATTCTCTTTTTTTGCTTAGTGTGTTGGAGCCCAAAGGGAAAACAGCTGGCAGTAGGGAGGCAAAATGGCACCGTGGTGCAATATCTGCCTGTAAGTATTTTGGGCGGTAAAGCCTTATGTCTGCTCACTGGTCTGCAATACTTGCTTTTCTTTGCATCACAAGCTACGGAATTTGGCCACTTGGCGCGTGGTGTGTGCCACACAGAGCTGTGCAAGTGTTTCAGTAATTTCTGCCTTAGTTTAAAGTTTGCACCTGCTTCTGAAAAGTTGTGATTTGAGAGTGGCACATGATGAGTGTTAAAGAGTGGGTGACCAGCTGTCTGGGCTCTCTGCAAAACTTGCAATTAGTTTTGTTTGTTGGCTTTTTCTCTGTGTTTAAGAGTAGTTTTATTTGCAGAATCTGCAGGAGAAGAAGGTAATCCCTTGTCCTCCATTTTATGACTCAGACAATCCTGTTAAAGGTACATCTTATTTTCTTTCTGTTTTTCTTTTTAAAATATTCTTACTCCTTGTGGTTTTTTTTAGTTGTAGCAGCCGTATACTGGTTGCATAATTACAGTGTGATTTTTAAATATTTTGAAAAATATTATCTCTGAGCTGAATAGGGAAATTACCAGTTGGACAGAGTCATTGTCTATTTCTAGAATGTTTTAAATATGCATTTTAAAAGCTATTTTTTGCTCACCAACGCGATAGACAGTACTGTCACAAGTAAGCTCCCCTCTAGCATGAAGATCTTTGGATATAAATCCCATCCTCCTACTTCAGCGAGTTTCATCTCACGAGTTTCATCTCACTATTTTGGCTCTTCAGTAAAATGTCAAAGCAGTAACTTCAGAAAAGCAGAAACGCTTTGTTTGGATATGCCAAAACACCATCCATGTGTGGAAACACTCATGGTATCTCACTTTTCCTATCATCAGGCAGATCAAATATATTCTTCTGGTTTGTGTTTGAAATTTCTAGTTGAAATTCGTGTTCATTAGTCCCTGGTAAGATTGTTGTTCTGCAGACAGGTCATTGAAATTCTTCGTGCTGGTAGCTTAGAAGTCGATGGTTCCGTGTTTATTTGTTTGTCAATTACTCGGGTGTGCTGTGCACAGTTAAAATCAATATACAAGGAAGTATCATCCTGCAGTGTTTGTGGCTGAGGTATTTGTTTCCTTCTCTTTCAGTTCTGGATGTGCTGTGGATTGGCACCTATGTGTTTACTATTGTGTATGCGGCGGCTGATGGGACCCTGGAAACTCCTCCAGAAGTGGTCATAGCCATATTGCCCGTAAGTGCCAGCAAGTCACGACGACACAAGTGTTTGTGGCTTGTTCTCGGCAAGTTGCTTTTATTATTCGTGTTGGCATCGTGTAGAATTCGAGTTTAGTTCTGCTCTAAATTGTGGTTTGAGGGTTGAGGGAACTGAGTGGAGGAAGGAGTATCCATCTGAAAACCAGTCAGGGACCTGTTTGCTGCTGAGATCAAATTATAATGTGAAGACTTCACGCTTCTGAAAATACTTGGGAAGAAAATCTTTCCTGATGTGGAGTCCTGATGTATTTTTTGTGTCTCTGTGTATGTGTATTACAGTGTTTAGATTAAGGAGATTATTAGGCCTGATGATGTGTTCTTATTTAGTATCAGCTTATTCATTGCTGGAGGGATTGTGAGATCTAAATTTCCTGGTAACCTCTTTATTATTCCTTTATATTTTGGAGTAGGGTTTTGGTTTGTTTGCTTTATTCTTCACGTGATGCCTGTTCTCTCTTGAATTATGTCGCAATTATTGGTGTATGCTGGTGTGGTCATGTTCATGGGAGATTACTTGATTTCTGCATCAGAAGGTAAATTATCAGTGTTGGTCCTTTACAGAAAAAGGAAGAGAAGCGACCAGAGAAGTTTGTGAATTTCATGGAGCCTTGCTATGGGAGCTGCACGGAGAGACAGCATCATTATTTCCTCAACTATGTTGAGGAATGGTGAGTGGCAGCAGTTGTGACAAGGTTTTCCCTTTGTTAGGCATGTCTCAGTGGGCAGTGCTTCTCCATATATTGTGTTCTTCCTTTTTTGTAAATGATATAATAACTGAATATGAGAGAATGAAACTTATTTTGAAAATGCTTTGTGAGAGAACAGCTAATTTCTCCTGCATGCGTTATCTCCCTGCCAACATACTCAGTTTGTCTGGTGAGAATTCATACGGTTTCATGCAGATACGTAAGGTTGTTTAAAATCTGTCATAACCATTTCCCTTGAGGCTGTAAGTCACAGACTGGGTAGAGTATGACTTTTTGTCTCA